>NC_079903.1:5645607-5857153 GCF_024868665.1 Triplophysa rosa
TCAAACCCGAAGACTCGAGAGGTGAACTAATCAATTCTCTTTCCGGCTCTGACTGCATTGGTTTAGCTTACGACGCTGTCACGTGATGAACGAAGGAGTCAAACCCGAGGACTTGTCAGATAAGAGGTGTGGTGAGCTAATCATAGACTAAAGACCCAGGTAAACAATGAATTAATCTTTTCTGTTTCTTATAGCATTATAGTTTTGTATTGTTTTGTTTGTAATGTGATCAACGTTTGCATAATGAACGAAATGAACGATATGACTCGAAAAAAGATTCGTTCATTTTGCTGAACGAGACTCAAAGATCCGAGTCAGTAAAATGATCCGAACTTCCCATCACTAATTCACTGCAGCACCGCCAGTCTCACGGCGGGCGTGTTACAAATTCACGGGCAACAGCTCTGGTGGACATTCCTGCAGTCAGTATGCCAATTGCATGCTCCCTCAAAACTTGCGACTTCTGTGGCATTGTGCTGTGACATGCACATTTTAGAGTAGCCTTTTATTGTTGCCAGCCTAAGGCACACCTGTGCAATAATCATGCTCTCTAATCAGCATCTTGATATGACACACCTGTGAGGTGGAGGGATTATCTCGGCAAAAGAGAAGTGCTCACTAACACAGGTTTAGACAGATTTGTGAAACAATATTTGAGAGAAATCGGCATTTTGTATACATAGAAAAAGTCTTAGATCTTTGAGTTCAGCTCATGAAAAATGGGGGCAAAAACAAAAGTGTTGACTTAAAACAAGTCAAATAAGTACAGTAATAAATTAGATTTGTATTACTATTTTAAATGAAGTACATAATTAAATGTATAAATAATTAATAACAATAATAGAAATGTTGGTAACCGAACAAAGGCGGTAACCATTCACTTCTATAGTGTAGTCACAAAACCAATGCAAGGCAATGGGTATCTTTTTTTTGCGTTCTACAGAAAAAATGAAGTCATACAGGTTTGAAAAGACAAGAGGATCAATGATGACAGAATTTTGAGCAGAACACAAAAGAAGATATTTTGAAGAAAGTTTGTAACCATACAGCACCGGCACCCATTCACTTCTATTGTATGGACACAAAACCAATGCAAGTGAATGGGTGCCAGTTGACATTCTTCAAAATATATTCTTTTGTGTTCTGCAGAAGAAATAAAGTCATTTCTTTCAATTTTCATTTTTGGATGAACTGTCACTTATAAGTTTCGTGCAATTTGACACAGTTACATACTATGCACTTCTCAATTTGTCACACCTCAAGTGCCACAGCCGCCAAACATCTTTCAGTAATAATATAAAATAAGCATTCATGAGCATTACATGCATTAACACCAGCCGTTCATGTAATTGATCAATGATATAATTTCAGCAGTCATGTACCATCATTGCTTCCTGTACGGTGAGGTGTGGCAGTAACATGTCATCCTGCATTATATAACAGGACACTTTCCGGAAAGACCGCAGATCTCTGGGCTGTCCATTAATGAGGATCTCTCCCTTCATGCCTGTTTCCCTGTGTGATGAAACACAGCCTCAGATGTCTTTCGTTGTGTAAAGATAAACGTTCCTTTTTATAGCTGTAATTGTCTCCTTTTCACAAATTGTAGGTCACTTTGTTTAAAATTCATTGATCAAAAAATCACGAATCTATGATATCTGAAGTACCTTAGAGACCCATGCAACTACTGGTAAACATTAAAGGCATACTTCACCCAAAAATGAAAAGTCTGTCATCATTTACACACCTTCGAGTTGTTCGAAATCTGTATCAATTTCTTTGTTCTGATGAACACAGAGAAAGATATTTGGAAGAATGCTTATAACCAAATAGTTTTGGGTGAAGTATCCCTTTAATAACTATGAAATACTTTGCAAAATACAAACCTGTTCATTCATACAGTATAGGGGACATCCGCATGACCATGTGTGGATCGTGGACTTTAATATGGTCATACTAACCTATATCCTGCCAGGATGTTCATTAGTGTAGACTTTCCGGCCCCTGAGGGTCCCATAATGGCCACCAAAGCGCCACTGGTGAAATTCCCAGAGATCCCTTTCAGAAGGGTCTTGTAACCTGACACAGAGTTAAAGAGAGAGAAATAAAGACCCCTGTGAGAAACCTCCCACATTTCTGACAATGAGCACAATGAACGAGCTGAACTATCCCTCCAACATAATAAATTGTACTAGCCAAACTTCTATTCAAATCCCTCTGCTCACATAATGAGCACCTTGTAATTGCAGGTGAAAAGGAGCATTTGTTTGTTCATAGTTGGGTTTCTGACATTTTCCAGGTGAATGCACCTGTTTGTAGGGGCGCATACCTTTGTTCTCACTGCCACCTGACTCTTTGTTTCTCGTATAGCCATCAATTTGCCGCACACATACAGAAGCTATTTTGTGGAATAAAAAATTGTAAACAACTAAACAATCTGTTGGTCTCTAGACTAACATACAGCGGCTTCATAAATTATTTTGACACTTAAAGGGATAGTTTACCCCAAAATTAAAATTTGTTCATTATTTGCTCACCTGTCATTCCAAACTTGTATTTTCTACAGAACACAAAAGAAAATATTTTGAAGAACGTTGGTAACCAAACAACACTGCCCCCCATTTACTTTAATTTCAAGTGCACAAAACCACTGAGACATTTCTCAAAATATCTTCTTCTGTGTTACACAGAAGAAAGCGAATAAATGGTTACATTTTTGGGTGAAATATCCCTTTTTAAAGATGCTTGTACAAATGTAGGTTTGTACATTTTCATCACTTTTTCAGTATTTCCTATATAGCAAATGACATTTAAGTCCAAGTAAAGGAAATGATTGACTTTGGACACCAATGTGAATACCATGTGTCACAGAGTACTGTCACAAACAAACTGTGTACAAACAAAAGTTCATTTCTCACTGTTTGTCACATGTATTGCATACTATGATTATAAAGAGAACAAAAACTAACTTTGTTTATTAACTATTTTGTTTATTTATTGTTTATGTAATATGTGGGCTATGTTTTATAGAATTAAAAATACATAAATAATTAAACAGCCTGTCACATCTAAATGTTTTCTAAAAGTATAAAAAAAATGTCAATTGTGTGTAAATATTAATTATGTCAACAATATTTTTGTGGTGTCTTCCAGCAGACTCCAGATAGACAGACTTTTTGCATTGGAACATAATGATTTAGGGAGTATACGTCAGAGGTACACTCAAACCCACAGTACATTGGGTAAAAAAAAGAGTAGGGAATACATGTACAGAATGAAGCTATTTACTCAAAATGGCTAACACCCCAATACAGCACACTATCAAAGTCCGTTTACGGAAGTCGTGCCACTCTGCGGCCATGTTTTTTCAACGCCTCTGGGCAGTTATTTACATCATAGCAAGTCAACAGTCCTATCTACTTCAATGGTGGAAGGCAGATATTTCAAAAATCGCTGGCAAAAATCACAATTAAATTGCATATTTCCGATCAATGATTAAACCGGATATGGACTGTAACATAACTTCGGTTTGCTAAGGTTAAATTGCGTTACAAATCACATTTTTTGAGGATGACCAATTGTAACCTGTTATTTATAGTGGCTGAGATGTTAATCCAGTTGATTCCAGTGGCTGCCATTTTAATTGGATTTGGAATCCACGGGAGCAATACACAAGCACCTCCGACCTTCACTGTCCTGTTTTAGTACAGCGCTTCTCCTTCTACATGTGTGAACTATAGTAACCCCACAAACTGGTACGCTACACAATTTCTAAAGAGGAAAGGTAGAGTGTAAAATGATAATTAGGCTAGTTAAGTTTCTGTGCGTCAACAGTGAAGAGCGTAACTCCTGGTCACTCCTGGATATTTCATCCATGACAATACATGTATGCAAAACAACATTGCTCAGTGCCAAAACAAACGAAAACATTTTTGTGACCACCAGCTAACATCTCACAACACAATCTCAGCAATTTGTATCTATATGAGGTGGTAATCTGTATGAGTTGCATGATCTCATTCCTTTGAAGTGACTTCAGTATTGTGTGTTTACTAACTGTACGTTTTGGTATGATTCACATTGTACACATTCATACAAATTAGCCACCTCATAATAGTCATGAATTCCTCTGAGATCAGGCTAGCCGTTTTTAGAAACCTCAGATGAGGCAGCCCTTAAAAAATGATATCTAGAGAATATTACTCAAACTTTAAAGATCAGCTGAGGTAAAAATAAGGAGGAGGAAACAATTTTGTCTTTTGCATGCTTGTGTAGTCTGGACCAGGACATTCATTTCTGTGACATATTAACCCACACTTGAGGTTAACCGAGGCCGTGCCAGATTCTGTAATAGCTTTCAAATGCTATTTAAAGCTTGACTCGCAAAAACCTTGTAAAAAGTTATTTTAGGCATGTCATGGCTGAAAGTTTTTGCCAATGCATGAAGCGTCAACATACACATGAACAGTGCAATGTAAAATGTGCTCAAAATAAACCAAGACAGCAACCAAACTTGAAGGACAAAATGATTATTTAATACATTTTCTGCACTCAATACCAGAAAAAAAGCACTCAGCACAATTTTTTGCAATATATGTGCTTTCATAAAGCAACATAGTTCAGCAACCTACTGACTCGCTGTTTTGTATTGGGCATGATTTCTTTTGGACAGGTGTTGTTAACAAAACAGCAGAAGTTGCTCTCTTGTTACAACTTGGTTACAGTAACCTTCAAAAACACTTGTGATTGTTTGCACGCTATATGACAATTGCACCTAAATGAACAGGTCTCTGGCAGGTCTCCGGCCTTTGAGGCAGGTGATTAAGTTTTAGTATGTCCTTGGAAAGCATACATAAAGACTGAATTTACAGGTTAGTTTAGCTACACTTTGGAGTTTGAGATTCAAGGTTCTGTGAGTGTAAAAGCTCAGTGATGCTGTTGCAAGTGCTTATGCGTGAAGTATGCAAGATGCCTTGTGCCGAATTTACACTAAATAACTGTGGTGTTCTGGTCGTGACAGATGGGAACGTCTTGGTTACGGATGTAACCTCGGTTCCCTGATGGAGGGAACGAGACGTTGTGTCGAACCGACAGAATGGGGTTTGTCTTGAGAACCTATCATCTTCTGAGTATTTAGAAAAGGCCAATGAAAATTGGCGAATGAAATTTGCATGCCGGGCTCTTCCCCGGATGTCCGGGTATAAGAGGGAAGCCGGCGTGCTCATTCATTCACCTTTGGTCTGAGGAGCCTAAAGCATCCTCCCCCGACCGCTGGGGTGGGCGGCCAGTGTTGTGGCATGAGGGACACGTCTCGTTCCCTCCATCAGGGAACCGAGGTTACATCCGTAACCAAGACGTTCCCTTTCTGTCGGTCTCTCGACGTTGTGTCGAACCGACGGTCGACAGTGCGGGCAGGACGTATCCACAACGTCTGCCCCAGCGTACTGGAAGCAGGTATTGTGTCCGTCCCCCTCCTCGATGAGTGTGTTGCACCCATGAGAACAGCGGGACAAGCCACGCTGGAGAAATTTGCTCTTTTAGAAAAGGAAATTTGCTCGAACACCTCCGGGGAGAGTCACTGCAGGAAGGGACCATACGCTGTCCACGTCGTAGATTCCAGCAGAAAGAATGATCACCAAGATCGTAGAGAAGCTCACCAGATGCGTAGGCTCTGAAGAACAAAAGGTGAATGAATGAGCACGCCGGCTTCCCTCTTATACCCAGACATCCAGGGAGGAGCCCGGCATGCAAATTTCATTCGCCAATTTTCATTGGCCTTTTCTAAATACTCAGAAGATGATAGGTTCTCAATAGGGGTGCAACGGATCAAAAAACTCACGGTTCGGATCGTTTCTCGGATCAGAGTCACGGATCGGATCATTTTTCGGATCAGCAAAAAAAAAAAGACAAGACAAATAAACATAAGTTTTGTCTTTTTGTTTATTAACACTTTTAAATTATTAAATTAAAATATATAAAATCAACTTCGCAATCTTTTCGCTGAAGTGGGTGCGCGACGGGATGTCGTAACGTGGCTCAAGCACTTTAAGCATGTGTTTAAAGCCCTCGTTTTGCACAACCGAATATGGCCTCATGTCGGCACCTATAAACACACCGATAGCGTTTGTGATGGCTTTAGCCCGGTCTGATTGTGCAACAAGGGGCTGCTTAAATGCCGCGGCGATAAGCGGTTGTTGAGCAGCCTTCGTTTTCACTCCTGTCAGTGAAACACCGGGTGATGTCGCTTCAAATGCGTGGCCATGCTTGATGTGTTTCCACTGTCATATGTCTTTCTTGTGCCACAGTGCCTACACACCGTCACGGTTTTATCCACTAACCTCTTTCCTTCATCATTATATTTGACAGGGAAGCCAAAATGCTCCCATACAGGGGATTTAAATGACGCGGGGCGTTCAAGCTCCTCCGTTCCTCCGCTCGCCATGACCACGCTGTGTGTGGACTGAACATGCGCACAACTTTTTTTTCATAAATCAATCCGCGGATCACGTGTGTGCCGAACCGAAGATATTGATCCGAACGGATCACGGATCAATGATGATCCGTTGCACCACTAAATGTGACCCTTCAGGATTGTAGTTTGACGCCCCTAGTTTCCAGATCAAAAAAGATACTGTACTGTATGTTATTTGTGATTCCTAAAAGAGCATATTTTAATGAACAAATAGACAGTCTGGTATTTCTCTATGAACCGATGGAAAATGATACCATTCCTGAAGTGAACAACCTATGTTTAAGATATACTGACATGTAACCTAGCGACAGCACCATATGCGTCCTCCACAGCATCCCTCATTAGCAGCCTTATCTTTACAAGTGCACTGCTGACGGTTTCATCTTGTTCCAGCTATGCGGAGAGGTTACTGGAGTTTACTGACCGATAGTAACCAGCATGAGAGGCTGCTGCTTTTGCTGCTGTCTCGCTCTCTTTCCTCTAAGTATGGATTACAAACATTTGTTAGACAGCCCAAAGGCCTGGTTTCATTGCTGTCAATGAGAGATGCACACGCCGAAGTTGACCGCCAATTTTTATTGCTTTTTGGTAAAAGGCAATGCCTTCTCAATACATGTTTCTGTTGGTAAGAGTTTGTTGGTTCGAGTTATCTTAATATCTCACTATTTCACCATTTTGCATTACGTATAGTTTACACGGTTTGTGAATATTCTGTATGGAATAACCAGTGGTGGACAGTAACGAAGTAAATTTGCATGAGTACTGTACTTAAGTACACTTTTTGAGTATCTGTACTTTACTTGAGTATTATTTTTTCTGAGTACTTGTACTTTAACTTCACTACATTTGAAAGACAAATATCATACTTTTTACTCCACTACATTTATAAAAAGGTCCAAAAGTAGAAAATGGTTTCTATGCAGCGGGGTTTCCTGTGTGCGCAATTTATCTGGCTTGCGATCTGCCAGGACCTTTCACTGTTGCCAAGTATTTCAGTTTTTTTATGCTCGCCGTTTTCCGGCAAGCTTTGAATGGCCATTTGGCAGTTTTTTAACGCAAATCTGGCAACTCTGGGATCTGCCCGCTAAACTAATGTAAACGTAGGCGCTGCTACACCATTGATAGCGCTCTAAAAAGGAAAATAGAACAATAAAAGACGAAAAGGCACATGTTAAAGTGTGGTGTAATCATCTGTGGGTTACGATCAGTCAAAGATCATAGAAACATTGTCATGAAAATTTATTTATTTATTTATTCAGTTATTTATTAGATATTATTTATTATAATGATCTTGCTTGGTCTATAAACACCATGCACTGTGCTGTGTTTTACCTTTCTGTGTTTTTCTTATTTGCTCCTGTAAAGCTGCTTTGGAACAATGCACATTGTGAAAAGCGCTATATAAATAAAATTGAATTGAATTAATAAATAAGCATCACATACACCTTGAGCTACACGTGGTGTTAACTTTGATCTGCTGCTATATCATTTAAAGCGATTTGGAAAATGAATGATGTTTTTACTGAAGTAACTATAGTTGAAGTATTCCTGTTGAAATAAAAACAATAGAACCCTGCCCAAAATACAACATAAAATGTAATGGATTTAATGGTTATAATGGGAATTGTACTATGGATACTTGTTGTCTATTGTATGTGATGGATTCTATTGATGGGATGGTAAACCTATGGAATAAAACCCAAAACACACTACAAAGAGGAATTTAATTTAAAAATCTCATTCTAATTCAAAAATCATTGTTTTTTTCAGCAGGGATGGTATTTGCAGTAAAACCACAGTATCCACAAATTTACCATTTTCTATAATAGGAACCATACTCCAATTAATAATCTTTAGTAAAACCACAGCAACTAAACATATAATGAACATAGTTCATTATACTAGCTATAGTTTATGTTTGTAGTTAAATATGGTATACAAATGGTAATAAATCCAACAAACACATGGCTTCTACACTTTATATTTACAAGAACCTTACTACTTACTGGTAAATTGCTGCTAAAACTGGTAAAGGAATATACAAAATAAAAGAACACTGCTCATAAATACATATAGGCCTAGGGGGCTAATGAGGATAATTAGGCTAAATGATCATACAGGATTATATCTAAACTAAACATATATGTGCTAAACATATAAAGCTCTTAAAGGAGTTGCTCACTGCAAAATTTGCCCCCATTGACTTTCCATAGTAGGAATAAAAACTACTATGGAAAGTCAATGGGGGCAAATTTTGAAGTGAACTACTCCTTTAATACAACTGATACTGTGAGCTACTCAGTGTATTCAGTAGGTTGCTTCAGACGCATAAGGTATACGACAATAAAACAATGCACAACTGACATAAAGGAAATTTACTTTTAATACTTAAGTACGTTTAAAAGCACGTACTTCTGTACTTTTACTTAAGTAAGAATCTGTCTTTACAACTTTTACTTGTAGTGGAGTAATTTTTGAGTAATGAGTGAATTACTTTCACTCAAGTAAGGAAGTTGTATACTTCGTCCACCTCTGGGAATAACCAGCATGAATTGAAAAATACAAGTTAGCATTGCTTTTCAATTCATACATATAATTCATTTAATATTTAATTAAATTAAGTTTATGCTTATATTTAATTTAGGCTCATCTCCTATTGATAATAACACATCAATTGTAGAGGCCAGAGGCTCCAATTTTATCATGTTCATCCAGATGCTCTATAACCTATGATGTTTGCAACTGTACAGCACATCAGGATCAAACCAGATGAATTCACATCTGACCACAACAGAGGTCAGAAAAAAGCGATGGCCTTCTAAGAGGACTGAAGCAAAGTAAATAAGTGAAGTGACCTGTTCCGTGAGCCAGCTGGCTATGGGACTAGGACTACTGTATATTTCATGACAAGAACGTTGGAACGACCGTCACCTTGTGTCACTCACTGACTTTTCACTGTAGTTTCTATATTTTAAACTGCATTTTATTCACAGATTGAACATTTTAAAGAGTACATTCCTCGAGATCATAAAAAATACATTTCATGAAGTGTTTAATTTTGCCGTGTTTGAATGTAAGCAATCTGCCAAGTTGTAAATCCGAAGGTGAACGAATAACAAAGTTATTAGCTTATAAAAAAGGTAATCGACTCTGAATCACGTGAACATGTCATGACCTGTCCGAATCTTTAACCACAATGTATCTACGTCACTAGAAATAATCCCCGCCTAGGACTGACTGCGAAAATTTAACTCTCTCCTCCCCAAACACTGTACTAGCTCATTCGTGACGTGTGCATCATGTCTAAGAGAAGCTGTGTTCTATGTAGTGAAACTAAGTCAGTCTTATTTTCACTACCAAAGGAAGAACTTCTGAGGAAAAAATGGACACCAAAGGAGTATAAACCGAACGTTTTACTTTGCGCGCGTCATTTTACCGAAGATTGCTTCATCAATCTTGGCGCCTTTACTGCAGGATACATTAAACGTATTTCCTTAAAAGATGTTGCAATACCAACTTTATTTGGACCTGTAAGCTCCACCGAATCACAACCTGTAAGTGTGACTCTTTATTTTTGTCTTTACTTAAAATTAAATTTGTGTGACGTTATCTCATGTCTGTGTTTAGCTAACGTTACCGTTATTTTTTGGGTTGTTACTGTTTGTTTACCTAACGTTAGCTATAAACTCGTTGCGCTAATGTACAAAGTGTTCAACCATATTAACTCACAAAGTCTTTATTTCAAGAACTGCGTGGTGTACTATAGTTATAATAACATCTGAAGATACGAACACAGTACACTGTATGCCGTGATAACTAACTGTTACAAGAGAAGTGTCTAAAACAGTCCTTTTTCTTACTGGCATCTGTATAAGGATTAAAGAATGATTCGTCAGACTCGGGCTCGAACTGGTAAGGTAAAATCGACGCCATCTCTGTCTATATACTGTTAATATCCAACCACCTGCAAACCGTAATACAGTTGTAATGATAGGCGGTCCATTTGCGACACATGCTGAACGCGTTTGACCAATCACAGCAGACTAGACCATTTGACCAATCACAGCAGACTAGACCATCTGACCAATCACAGCAGACTAGACCATCTGACCAATCACAGCAGACTACACTATCTGACCAATCAGATCAGACTACGCTGGCGGAAAGGCGGAGATTACACAGATGAATCGCGGAACGAATCATTTGAGAGTCAGTCAAGAAGTAAGGTAATAGAAACTGCTTATTATTACAAAATAATAGTATTTTTACATCATGTATGTACATAAACTTGTTGTCGGACACTCCATAAACCAAAATAAGCCCTTAAAAATATTGAGGAATGTACTCTTTAACATACTTTCTTTCCTAGATTCATATGCAGAGACAACAATAAGTAAGCTATTTGTAGGTTGAGTCCCCTGAAGTGTAAACTCGATATAAAACATTACATTTCCGACTAAACAAGCTGACACAGCAACACATCAACCCATGCTGTACAGAGGTACCATCAAATTCTGCCACCATCACTAAACAGGACTATCCCGTTTGGTTTCACAAGTAATGCAGAAAAGACAGACTTCAGTTTAAATGTGTTCATCGGACCAACATTTCACAGCACCAACATCTGCAAACTCAATGTAAAAATGTCAGCACCTTCAGGGCCTAAGCTATTTATTCTTCATTGAGGAAGACTAGGTCACAGCAAATGAGCATGGCCAACTTTGGAGCTACAGGGAGAGCGTAACAGAAACATGACCTGATATGTCATGCCTGAAATAATGAAGACGTTAAAAAAAGTGGCAATAACGACAGAACTGAACTTTGCCCTCTGCTCAGGCTCGGCAGCTGAGGACTGAGCATAAAGCTGATTCTAGATGCGCGTTGTGTCCAACGAACTAAAGCAGATTAAAATCCAGATGGTGAGCCAAAAAAAGACATCACTGCTCATCAGAAAGCAAAAACTCTTTAAGAGCAAAGCACATGCAAAGCTCAGGTGATGTTGACAGCTCTGGACTGTTATACAGCTATCTAATGGGGCATTTCATGTTCACTTCTATTAAAAGGATGTTTTCTAAACCAAAAAACTGATCTCAAAGTACTATGCATGACTAGTCACTTTCAATGTCTCATACTGTCTGTATTAAATAATGACGAACTGTTGCAATTCACTCTTACAGTAGCAAAAACGTCTTTAGAGTCATAAATAAATCTTTGTGTGACCGGCATATGTTTCTAAGTAAACACAGAAACATGCGGGAGACAAACACAACCTCATCTGACCGCAACCTAAAGCAGTGTTCAGACCGCCAGCGACGTGTGTTGCCAGTCTCTAGGTACGAGATCGTTAGAAGGCATTGACTCAAATCGGTTACATTGTCTTTGTGATTGGCGCAAAGCAACGAATAACATTTAAAAACCAATCAGGGGCCCGTTTCAGAAAGGAGGTTTAGTGAAAACTCAAACTTCTCGGGTATGTCAAACCCGAGAAAGCGGGGTAATTCAAGCCCGTTTCTAAAGGAGAGGTAACTTATACTCAGAGTCAGTAACCATAGTAACTTACTCTGTGAACCTAACCTGGTCGGGAGCAGGTTTTCTTTGGTAAACCCAGTGTTTCTTTCGATCTCCTCCCCCTTTTAAAGCGCAAGTGGTGTAACTCATTAATTCATTTATTAATACAATCATTCATGGCACACATTTTAATCACATAGAGACCATCTCAGTGACTTATATGTCATATGTGCTTTTATAGAGGATTCATGAAGAGGCTGCATTAATTCATTGGGATGTACTTTGATTTCAGGAGAGCAATTTTTTCATTTCCCTGTGCATTTTTATTAAAACTGTACCGTTTTTCTTTACAGTGAATTAGATATATCAAAATATATCTCATCCATTCTTACATCAATAACATCAGCCACCGTACGTGTATTACATCAGAGCGTAAGTGTATAATAAAGTGCATGAATAAAGAAATTGATAAATACAGACATACATACAGAATTGAAGCGATAAAAAAGTAATTTTGACGTGCAGCCATTCCAACTGAAAACTGCTCAGAGCAGAGTTTGAACCGGCGATCAGTCTAACTTTGCACGAGAGTCTGACGCCCTACAGGTGTGTCCTATACACCATGACGTCTCACTCGTGTAACTAGACCACTCATGGCGAGTGAGAACATACGATTTTTTATTATTTCTGTTTTATTTCTGTTGTTTCATTCATTTAATGATTAATTTGTTTGTTTATTGGTACATTTATTAATTTAAACTTAAGTCATTTTTAGCACATCAGTAAATCCACTGTATGCAGTGCGGAAAGTGTGCCTCACTCTCAAGTGCTTTCTGCCGCCATGTTGCTTTTTTTGGTGCCGTTGCCATGGTGAATCATAATATCGGAGCTCCATTGATGATGGCTTTTTATAGTCGCGGTGAATGCGCTTAACCCAGGATAAGCCTACCCAGAGTAAATTGAACTAACTGAAATCAGCTGTTCTGAAACCAAAAACTCAAAGTTTCTAATTTCTAAGTAAACCAACTCAGAGTTCAAGGTTTGGTTGAACCTCCTTATTGAAACAGGCCCCAGGTAAAGTCATACCTCCACTCTCTCTGATTGTACACGTTTACAGCCGATCCAAAACACTGAATTAATCAGAGCATGAGCGACGTCTACTTGTTCGCTCACAAAAGTACACGCAATATTTCCCATTCATTCTTCACCTTCAATCCGATCTCATTAAATTCTAAAAAATTCTTATTAAAAACTCTCCTATATTTCGTCTGTCCCTCTTCAAGCTTTTATTTCTCTAAACGACTGTTAAGAGTTTGTAAGTTGCTTTAAATGAAAGTGTTGCGTTATGCTTAAATGTGAGTCTGCGCATAACTGGACACAAATCAAAATCAAGTTTGTGGAAACAAATTATAAAGCGTTTCATCCAGCTTAAAAACTTAAAAAATCAGCAACAGTCAGGAAGTCACAAATCATATATTAAGTTATTGTTGCTGGGTTATTATTATAGCATATTTGTTGGTTTTAAAATTACATGTTGATATTTTGAGTTATTTTGCAATGAGTTACATTAATAAAAGAACTCAAGGTAGGCTCAATGCCTTTTTTTAGAGTGTTGAACTTAGCCCAGGGTGAATATATAAACTCTTAAACGAAAATAAATACAAAGTAAATAAATGTTTTAGGCTTGTTTAGCGCACATTTACGGAGCCTCAATTCAAAACAATGAAACGCGGTGTCTTTACGTACAAAACATATTCATTTGTGTAACTGTAACTCTCCAAAATCGATGCAATAAAAAAATATAAAAACAATAAAGGAAACGAAATGTCTTGGCTTTACCACAAGTCTATACAGCTAGGTTAGACCTGGACCATCATGTCCTTGCGGTGCGTGCGCTTGTAAAACCACATCGGCTTAGGACCAGAAAGGAGTAACTGGTCTGACAGCACAAAAAAACTCTGTGATGGTGTTAGATGCACAAATGCATGTGTATTTGCTAGTGACTTTGGAGATTGGTTGCCAGCCCAATGTTCCCAAGCTGAAGTTCATTCATTTATTTTATATTCGTATTCCTGAGCCCGTTTTGAATGACAGTAAATGGAGTCGAAGTGTCGATTCCATCGACTCCAAAAGTGGGAGTCGAGAATCGGAGTCGACTCCAAAAAACCCGCAACCGAACACCCCTATTACAATGAAAGGTGAGTAATGCAACGCTCAATATGGCCGCTCTAGCGAAGTAAGTCCCACCTTCCGGTAAAATGAGCCAATGGTCAATCAGTGAAGACTGACGATTCTCTGGGGTGGGGCTCTCGTGAGGCACTTGCCAGCCTGTGCGCAGCGCAGGCGCAGTAGCTGAGGCAACCTCGAAAAAGGTGTTTTTTTGTGCAATTGAAGCTTAGCAAACCAAAGTTGTGATACAGTTCATGTCGGTTAAATTATTGATCGGAAACATGCTGTTTAATTGTGATTTTTGCCAGCGATTATAGAAATATCTGCCTTACACCATTCAAGTAGATAGGACTGTAGACTTTATGGCGTAAATAGCTGCCCAGACACATTGCAAACATGGCCGCCGGATGGTACGACTTCCGCAAACGGACTTTGTTCCCAGCTTTGGTTGTCCTAGAAACATTTATTAACAAACCGAGCTCCGCTGCTATACTCATGTTGGTAGTCGCTCCCGAAAGTCGCTCACCATTTGCATAAAGTTGAGCAAATCTCAACTTTGTTGCGTTGCTAGACACGCCCACTTCCTGTCGCCAACGGTCACTGTCACTCGTGTCGCTGGATTTCGCTAGGTTACCATTGAAATGAATCAGACCCGTTGAAATACAGAATTACAACACTCGATCTCGCCGCCATGTGGTCAGGTGGTTCATGGAGCGTTCAATAGTTCCAAACAAATCTGTGCTGTCAACCTATTTGAATGGATTTTAGCGGGACAGAAAACAGCAACTATATTTGCATAAGTTTTGCTAAATATATAAGCACATTGTGTACACTGATTTATTACATTTATAGCAGCATTTTGTCTGGGGAGTAACGAACATAAGATCTATGAATATAAGATTTGTCCGCCAACTCGTTAAAATGTATAAATATGCAGTTATTTCACCAACTGTACAGTAAATGAGTTTGGGAGACACTGAAATGAATGGGCCCGGCTTCAGTGCAGTGTTTGGAACTATTGGTAGCTCCAAAACGCCAGTTACTTCCGCATTCCAAAGCCTTGTCATTCAATCATTCATTCACCCTCCAGTTGTTTTGATGAACACAGAGAAAGATATTTGGAAGAATGCTTGTAACCAAACCAAAGTTCTTGGCCAACATTGACTACCAGTAGTAAAAAGTGCCCAACAACTATTTGCTTTCCTACATTCTTCCAAATATTTATAATTTAAAAAAATATTTTTCCTACTATGGTAGTCAATGTTGGCCAAGAACTGATTGGTTATAAGCATTCTTGCAAATATATTTCTCTGTATTTATCAGAACGAAGACATTTATACAGATTTGGAACTCGAAGGTGAGCAAATGATGACAGAATTTTCATTTTTGGGTGAACTGTTCCTTTTATAATGCTAATTTTATGTTGTTTACTTTCAAGCAAGAATGTCACATGTTACCTTTCTTTCTCCACCATGGGCCCTCGGGAACCGAATATGAGAGATCTTTGAAATCTATGTTAACTGCTGGTCTGCGGGGAAGATACGAGAATCTCTGGGCTTCTGTGAGGTTGTTTTCCACTTTTTTCAGGTGTCCGTGTAATAATGGCATCTGCTGACTGCCAGCGTGACTTGATATCACTTCATCAATGGACACGCACACACTTCTAGGGTCTAGCATGAGATCAGGAGGTCCATTTGTATTCTGAAGAAAGAAAAACAGGGGACGCGTGTTACGCTCTTAAGTTATGAGGAAACTCAAGACAGTTTGTTCTGAAGAAAATAGGATACATCCTAAGAAAGCTGTGCTTTCAGAAATGAAAACTGTGCAAAACAAAAATATAATTAACTTCATATTTTAAATTGTGATGTCTCTTAGCATTAAAATATAGGAACACATAAAAAGTATAGGCTACTGTGATGTCCACGGTTCTTTTCAAAATCCAGTAATTTCATGCACAAGTAAATGCATTTACTTTTATTTAAATAAACATGAGTTTCAAAACTTTGTACTTGATGCGGGGATGTATAAGCAAGTTAGTCAAACGTAGTAAACCATAGCTATGGGTAAGATAACCAGAGTAAAACTTTCATAGGGGAATTGTACGCTAAAAATAAAACAAGATAGGCTAATAACTCTCACTGTAGCCACAGAGGACAGATGGGGTTACTATCGGACAAAGTTTATTCTAAGCTCAAGGAAAACAGTGATGACCAAATATCAGTGCGTTTGTCATATTAAAAATGTTGCGAGGGAATTCTGTTAAGTCACATATTTATCACTTATGAAATAGCCTACATGTTAAAGTAAACGTCATAGAGGCGTTATTGTAATTTCCAAGGAAACATTTTTTGGAAATGGTTCATATATTACCAAAACATGCAATAGAAAAGTCAGTCGCTAAATCAAATGTGCAGGGCATTTCGATGAAAAAAGTGATGTCGGTGAGGTCACTCTAGTTCAGCTGCAGACATTAGCTCATTTAAAATGCTGAAATAGTGGGATTATAACATCTAGTCCTATTAAGCGAATAGAACATCCAGCTGTGGATCTTATTAATAAATTGTTTATGCCGTTTTTATTACGACTGTTATATATAACCATATTTAAATAAATAAAATACAAATGTTAATAATCGTTTTTTTTTTTTAATATTTAAAAATGGTTTAAATAGCCTAATTAAAATGTCAAATGATGTATATATTATTTCTAATATTTAAAGTACAATATAATATAAAGTAGAAGTCAATGAAAAAAATCCAGTCTTACCATTATGATAGAGTTAGTCACTGTAGTATTGTTGACTGAAAAGGCTGCCATAAGACATGCCATTCCCTTGAAATGTGCTGCGACTCAATCCGACTTCAGCCAGTGCAGTGGGATCTTGTGCATTTGTTTGGTCCTGAGCTGTCTCCTCGCGCACGCTCTTCTAGACTGTTTACAAGCACGCTACCTGCGCGAGGTGTTTAGAGGGTGACGTCACTGGCCGTGCAGCTGATCAGTTCTTGGCGGCGTCTGATGATAATTCACAGCCTGAAAAATCCTCAAGACTGGACTGGATCGTTCTGATGGCTCCTTTTAACAGTCCGATCACAAACGTTCAACATCTGTACATGCAGCAAGAATGACAGTTGTTGCGTTTGCAAAATGTTGCGGTTTCTTGCATAAATAGCCGATTATGATATAGGCTATAACTACATTTATTAACTATATGGTTTAACGTTTTAGTTTTTTAGTAACTCGGGTCTCACCCTAATTGTTATTTGTAGAAACATTGTAACTTTAATATAATAAAACCATGTTTAATTTTAATTTTTAAGGGAAACTCAACAAATAGGTTTGTTAGGTTTTTTATACACAATAAAACAAAACAATAGGACACTTTCTAGTTTCCAGTTGTTAATGTAAAGCCCTGTGAGCACCTGCTGAACTTGAGGGGATGACGTCATTCACTAGGCGTCCAAAAAGCCTACCCTTTGAGGCCACTGTATGTACAAATTGACATGGAGTAGGCCTATATCAATTCACTTCACAAACTTAAACGTCTGAAATCTATATGCGTTTCACTTAGCCCATTTTACTAAACCAACAATGCAACATGCGCCACGTTTAATACACACGCTCCCTCTGGTGGCTGCTCATTGAATATAACATTTCAGTGCATGAGACAGTGAACAACCCCCATTTTCATTTTGTGTAAATCTTTTTATAACCGAAAGGTAACAAATGTGCAGTATATGCTCAGTTAGGTAAGATTTATTACCCCACACCTCTGACAGTTTTGAAACCACTGGGTGTGTTGAAATGGATGCAGGTGGGTGTAGAAAGAGGGCCTGGTCACAAGGTTTTGCATGTGAGCTGCTATTGCCACTGCGGTGGGTTCTGAATTGAACACTTTTGCTGTTCAGAGTTATACACTTAATAAAATGAGGTTATTTAAAGGTGCACTCAGTGTGTTAAATACACGAACAAATATAAAGAATATATGTTTAACACCATGCACACTAAGCGTTTTTATGGGGGGACAACATGCTCAAATCAAATGACCAGCCGAATACTATGCTTTCCCCTTTTTTATCTGCAACTTTAGATAAATTACTCTTTTGTCAATTCTAAATAACACAATTTCTACAATGGTTACTGAATTTGCTTTTGTGTGATGCTGAATCCCCTTGTATGTCCCCTATGTAGGTGGACATTTAAAGGTCTAGTTCACTTAAAAATGAAAAATCTTTCAGCATTTACTCGCCCTCATGTCATTCCGAACCTGTTTGACTTTTTTCACACACAAAAAAAGAAAGATATTTTGAAGAACGTTAGTTACTAAACGACACTGACCCCTATTGACTTCTTTTGTATGGACATACAACCACTGAGCCATTTCTCAAAATATCTTCCACAGAAGATAGTCACATACAGGTTTTGAATGACATGGGTATGAATAAATGACGACAGTGAACTTTAGTTAAAAACAAGATATTGCAAGTTCCCTTTTCATAAGGATGGATAGATGTGGACAAACACAGAATCACAGTGTGGACCAGGGTTTTTCAACTCCGGTCAACAGGCTTCGCATGCCAAAAAGTTTTAAATGTCTCCCTGTTTAACACACTAACCAGTTGAATCAGATGATTTAAAACGTCCAAAACATTCTGCTGTGTACTGGAGTTAAAAGACACGAGTAAACGTTATGTAACAATTTATACAATATAACATGCCTGGGGATAGATGAAGGTATGACAGCAATGCTATTTACAGTTGCATCAACTAAGCCCACACCCACCCACCCCTCCTCTCTGACAGCCTGTAGTACAATATAAATGTGACCGGTCAGCCACAGAGCCAGAGGTGTTTGGAAGTACAATATGGCAACTGACATGAGAGTCCTGGGACTGCTTGTTATCACTCTACTGCTGCTGACAGCTGGACAAGGTACAAGAGCAAATACATCAGACTAGCTTGACACCTTGCTTGGCATTGCTGGCACATTCACTATAAATATGGTTTTTGGACAGTTATGGCTACTTGTATTGATTATGTCTTAATTCAGTGATGATTGTTTTCAGCTGATGACACTGAAGTACAAAGGTGGACTTGTGGCTATCAAGGGCTTTGCAGGAAGCACTGCTATGCACAGGAGTATATGATCGGTTACCACGGCTGCCCACGAAGATACAGGTTCTTTTCAGTTCTTGTAGTTGTGCATAATTTAAATGTCACTAAAATACAATAATTTAATAATAAAGTATAAAATAAAATGTAATTTTGTTAATGTTGCATAAGAACAATAATGCAGTATTATCGAAATTACAAAAAAATCACTATACAATAAATTTAAAAGAATTTATTTACATTTTATTTTAAAATGTATTTTTAAGTTCTTATGCAATCATTTTTACATTACATATAACACTTAAGTTATTGTACAGTTATGAATTGTTTTGTAAAGTAAATTATGCAAGACATCATAGATTATAATCGATATAAATATATCATCGCAGTACAATGAATTATCAACGTGTTAGACAAAAAGACATCTTAACAAAATGTTTCTTTTCATTTATAGGTGCTGTGCTTTGCGATTTTAACCATTATGAAGAAGCATGCTTATCAAGACCATGTGCTGATGACTTCATATATAAAATATGCGAAGAATGTTAGCATATATGATGGCATATTTGCTTATCCGTCATCTTTTTAGTTAATGCACCTTCTGAAATAAGATATCAGATACAAAACAAACAAATTTTCAGTGACATGTATTCACATTTTATGGTCAAAATGACCATTCAATATGTATTCAGGGGGACTGTGAGTGAATTACCATATATTTTCAGAATATTATTTGTTTCTTATGATTTTACAAGACTGGTCACTGTGCACATGCAATATATTTTTGTTTGCTATTTGCTCCAACTGGATTATCAGAGATCAAGCAGCTCAACTTTGGTAGCCACAGTATGATCTCCAAGGGTTCACTGACCCACATTCATATATAATAACAGGGAAACAACCACTCAGTAAATACAGGGCGAATGCAAGTTTAATGTTTTTTGAAGGGTTGGTAATTGTTCTGTTATGAATGGTTTATCAATCAAATTAAATTCACACAGAATTCTATTTTGCTGCTATTGATTTACATGCACAATAAATTACCATTTAAAACAAAATATGGCTATATTTGAATGATTGTGTCATAAATTGCCATAGCGCAAAATGATTTCCAGAAAATACAAGACAAACAAGATTTGACGGAAATTTGGGGTCATGTAAACAGATACTTTATGGAGCACCTCCTGTGACAGACTATTTGTTTTGCAAATGCCCAAATGAAAGAAATTCTGGCCGATACAAGATTCAAGAAAATACACCAAGTACGCTTTTGTTACAGTATATACTCCAAGGCATGTTTACATGACACAAAATTCAATTATAAACAGAACTTGCGTTTCATTTTGTTGTAACCGGGTTAACCATATTTCATGAAATATATTATGGACACGCAAGCAAAAATAAACACTTTTATAAAAGACAGACAGGTAAACACACCATTTAAAAATGCCTTGTCACTTTATTTGTAACTTTTTTTTTTGAGAAGAACAGGCACAAACAATATAGAAAGCTGAAGCTGAATACGTTTAGACAAAAACCGTGACTCCTCCGTGGAACTCAGAACCATTTTCTTCACAATTGGAGAAAGCATCTGTATCCACATGTGTATGTCTAACCTTTCCAAAATAAATTACATCTACTTGAAAACGGCGTGTGGATGACAAAGCAAAAAACATGAGAAATCCAGGTTCATTCTCTCAAGTGTGAAAACAGGTCAAAACCAATCCACTTCCAACCCTCAAGAGACCGAAAACGATTATCCCTGGTTCAAGCATAAACATCCGAACACAAAAGTATCAAAGCGGCGAAGGGGACAGCACAACAGATGGATACGGTCCCTTTTTGCTTGTTGTTGTCCTTTAAAGGCTTCAACAAAATCAAAATAGAAAAATCGCAGTATGGTTGGACTGACAAGATGTTTAAACAAGGCCTTTGGGAACATATATATATATTACACTGGTTCTAAGATATACCACAAAAGTCCTTGTTTTAGACACTCTTGATTGAGCATTGTGTCTATAAAGCATGACATGTATGGCGGGGAGAGCATCCAACACTCCACTAATCTTGTTATGACAAACAAAACAGATTTTCATGAACACCATTGCTATGCTTATTAGGCGAATAAATGGCTTACTTCAAAATAAGAGCATCACAATGAATTTGACAAATTTAAGGAAAAAATTGGACCAGTTCAAAAACATAAGCAATAAAAAAACACTGTGCTGACCTTATGCAATGTTACAATTGAGAGCTAAACTCGGAACACAAAAGCCTCAATAACATCTGTGTTTTGTCCCACTAAAGCCACTGTTACTGTGTGCGCAGGGCCGCTGAAGGCTGGTGCCACCAGATTCCACTAAAAGCTACTTTGTTTTCTTTTCTATGGCCAATGTGTCATGAAGCTTTGAGACAAATTTTTCCAATTGGTCCATCACCAGCGTTCCGTTCTCGTCAAAGAAAATCCCGACTGACTTCGTAAACTCCATCTCTCTCGACTGCTTTGTTTTCCCGTCTGTAAAGGACATTCTTAACGTATACTGGTCATCAAACCTAACCAAGACAAAGGTGATTTAGTTAGTACCACCACAAATTAGTGTTAAAAAAAAGAAATGTGTTAAAAGTATAAAGAACAATCACCTTTTCAGACTAGAAGAGAGCTGCCACATGTGATCTGGGTCCATACCAGCTGGGTCTTTCTGCATGGCCACCAGGAAGATGTTCTTCTCTTTGTAAGAGGTGTACAGGGTCAAAATGCCCATCATTATGAAATATGTAATAAGATGTTAAGGTTAAGAACTATGGAAAACAAGCAAAAAAATAATTCTTCCTGTACCTATAGTGCAATGGAAATGATGAGACTATAATATCATGTCAAACTAGACTAATCAGGGCTACTACAGGTCTATTTTATTAATATTATTAAACCTCTGACTGAGTTTATTCAGGCATTCTGAAGCCAGTTTGCTGAATGAAGGATATGAAACAACACAGCATGCCAGTACTGGTTTGGACTCAGGGAATGGGTGAAGATAATCCCAAATTAAAGCTACAATGGCAAAAATGCAGGAGATTGTGCAAATGAACAGACGTCCGTCAACTAAATTGAAGCTCTCAACATGGCCGTATTTTTCCATCAGAACCTAGGATTGGAAAATATTGAACAAACAAATAAACAAAAGGATAGAATCATGTTTAATTCTCAAGGTTCTGGGTAAATAGATTAAAACATTTAGATGCATTACAGATGAAGTTCTAGAGACCGTCCAGAACTAGAGGGTAATACGTGTAAAACTGAGCATGGTGAGCAAACTACATTATGTAAAGTATGCATAAGGACGACATACCTTCTTGGCTGCATCATCTAGAGAGTTCTTCACAGCCGCACCGTCCCATTTGTCAATCTTCACAGGCTTTTCGTCAATCCTCCACTGAAATCATAATATCAAATTTACATATAGAACAACTTACGGACACATTAATACATCTGCATCAATCCATTTAAAAAAGTTCATTTTACATTAAGATTTTTTTTGTTAGGGACGTTTATAACGATGTTTAGACAGTACTGTTCATTAATATTGATTCTCAGGGTGAAATTGCATCACAAGACCATTGTTGACACATCGTTCTGCCATAAAAAGTCTAAAAACCCTACTTTTAGTATAGATGACAATGCTGTCGGACAAGGTTTAATTAGAAAGATAGTTAGATATGAATGGACATAAAAGACTAGCAGATATGAGCATGCTAATTGACCAAGTTCACTTCTTACGCACCATATGCTTTCGTTCATGCATTTAAGAATCATCATAACAGACTTCTACTATGCAATGTTGTATAATAATTTGTACTTATGTTAATTTTAAAAGGACTTCACTTATGAGACAAGAGAAACTGCTAAATGAGTAACACAGATCCATTTTTTCACGTTTCCGTTTTGGCTCCAAGTAACGTTACACCAACGGAAAGCACAGTCACACCAACATTCACGTCTGGTGAGTTAAATACGCTAAAAAACCGGTAAAATAATCACTCGTGTCGTGCTCTGAATACCGCTGCACAATTATCAACACATCATCCAAAAATCCGATACAATAAATATTTCTTACTTTCTCCAGCAGACCATTCTTCCCGTTTCTCGCCGCCATCTTTTCTTCCTGTTCATTTGCTGTGACCTGGGCCACTATGATTGGCTAGAATCACATAAAAGTCGCCCAATCGTAATTGGTCTGAAGCGGAACACGTCAAAGTGGGCGGAAATTATGTCTGTAATTGGTTAAAAGCGATGACGTTACCCGACTGAACTGATAGTTCCGGGTTTAAAGTCTTCGTGGATACTTTTACTTTAAAAATAACATTTAATGTTTGTCTCCCTCTTATTTTAGTATGTGTATTTGTGATAACTATTTTAGCACCGTTATATTAGGCCTATCTCTAACTTCTTAAATATAGGGTTCTGGATGCTTAAATTAATTAGGTAAAAATTCTAAAAAATAAAATTGAAATTATGATTTAAACGCATGTCTCGGAATCATTAACATAATCTGAACAAATGTTAAAATGCCAATAGATAAAATAGCAAATCTGAGATTTAAAGACTGAGCTTTCACAAACCTTTGGACATAGATGTCAATTTTTATTTCACTACATAATGTTAAAAAAGTACTTCTCATAACTTTTGTTTTGTTAATAGTATTAAAAAGTTAAAATTGTAAATTTTCAAATTTATTGTCTTTTCAATTCCTTCAATTTGCATCACAAAATGTGCAAATAAGTATTGGGAAATGAATTGATTGCAAATAAAAATTATATGACAGTAATATAGCGTTGATCGTGAAAGGTTTCGAAAACCGAATGCCAAAAGAAATCAAGGCAGTCTTTAGACAGAAACATTTCACCCTCTTGAGCATCTCATAAGACACATCGAAGACATACGCTTAAAAAAAGGCAAATTAAAGTTTAGATTCTGAATGAAAGCTACATCTCGTTCCTGTTATACAATATACTGTATTAGTGTTGTGGCAAATAAAAAAAAAGACAATTCAGTTTTAAAAAGGCCATATTTCTCAAGTGGACTACATCACAAAGTACTATTTAAATAAATATGTATGTTTTACACCTCAGAAAAAAATCAACATTCTCTCAAACCCAGCAAAGAAAAAGAAAGGAAGACTTTCCAAGTGCTTTGAAAGCCAGTCATACAATCCATTATAATGTCTTTGCATCAGTATAAATATAGGCAAGTTGTATTTCACTATAGTACAGCGATGAATAATAATCTACTACTTTCCCACTACATCTTGTAGCCTATACAGGAATTATTAAAAGCAAAATAATCTGTATAAGGAAAAAAATAAAAGGAAAGTTGCCAGTTTTCCAGATATCAGCCATATTGGCACATTACAAAGAAATAAACAGGGATGACATTGACTATCTTTACAAAAAAAAGATAATAAAAATGAAGATCAAGATGAAAATAAGCAAGAACAACTGTATGAGCATACTCGAGGTCCAAATGAATGTGCCATTTTCAGCAGAAGAAACATGTTTAAAACGTTCTTGGTTGACAAAACTTACAAAATAGATTTCTCTAATAAATGCTTACAAGATAAAGTTTAGAAATGAAAACGCATAGCCCTTCAAAGTAGTGTTTTGCAGTTGAAGTGACGTATAGGTAAATTTAAATATTTGTTTCGTCTGTTATTGAATCAAGGTATTTTTTTCTGGTGTTACATGCAAACCATTTGTGACCCTGGATCACAAAACCAGTCTTAAGTAGCACGGGAACATTTTTAGTAAAAGACAAAAATACATTGTGTGGGTCAAAATTATCGATTTTTGTTTTATGCCAAAAATCATTAGGATATTAAGTAAAGATCATGTTCCATGAAGATATTTTGTAAATTTCGTACCTTAAATATATAAAAACATTATTTATGTGAGTGGATGGTCTGCCACAGTGCCCTGATTAACAACTTCAAAGGCAATTTTCTCAATATTTTGATTTTTTTGCGCTCTCAGATTCCTGAGTTTTAAACGGTTGTATCTCAGCCAGATATTGTCCTATTCTAACAACTCATACATCAATAGAAAGCTTATTTATTCATCTTTCAGATTTCGTAAAAATCTCAATTTCGAAAAATTGACCCATAAGACTGGTTTTGTTGTCCAGGGTCACATTTGTAGAAGTGTTCAAATATGTTAACTTCCAAATGACATGATGACATTGTTCAAACTGATATCTAAATAAATGTAGCTGATAAAAAAGTTGTATTGAATTAAAAATAAAACCGTCTGATTACAAACCCAAACTAAACTCAACATTCTTGCATAGTGCCTTTAAAAGAGCAATATATTTGATAGCAGTTTTAATAAGTAAGAAACATCGGCACACAGCTAGGTCACAAACATACTCAACACAAGTACGCAAACATAGTGATTCTCGCTATGCAAATTTGATTTTATGTACCATCGCATTGCAAAATGTGTCAAAACAATGAAGGAGGTGAGAGAAATCAACTGATATGTGCCCCAGACAGCAGACACAAGGATCAATATATGAAATTGAGATGTATACATCATCTGAAATGATTGATTAAGCTTTACATTGTTGTATGCTTTGTTAGGACAGTTTTTGGCTGAGATACAACTATTTGAAGTTGCCATTGCTAAGAAGAAATGTTTGTTTTATCGCCCTCTATTGGCTTACTGCTGTAATGACGTTGTGGAAAATATATGAACCATCTAAAAATCTAAGCTTTACACAGATACCAACCACACTTGAGTGGGTAATTCCCAAAGATCGGGTAGCAGCGAGCGAAGTTTCCTGCCATTTTTGTTCGTGATTTTGCTGCATCCACTCACAAAAATAAAGTTTCAATATATTTACGGTAGAAAATTTACAAAATATCTTAATAGAACATGATCTATACTTAATATTAATTGTTTAATAATTTAATATTAATTTACTTAATAATGATCTTGGCATAAAAGAAAAACCGATAATTTTGACCCATACAATGTTTTATTGGCTATTGCTACAAATATACCCGTGCTAATTATGACTGGTTTTGTGATCCAGGGTCACATATATTTTTTATATTTGAGCTCTTAATAGTAGAATCTAACCTTAGAAAAACACCAAAACATATACACAATCTGCTTTTGTTGCCGATAGTTCTTTGATGTCGGTTTGGAGTGTCACTTATTACACCTTAAAGTGGGGGGTCTCTGATTATCAAGATGACCAAGCACAGCTCCAAGTAGACATAAAACACAAAGCGCGAATGAGGATGTTTTTAACGAACAAATAAATGTGTTATCTAAAACCATGACAAGAAACTGTGCAACACAAACTGTACCTGACTGTAGTAAAACTACATTCCATTACATGACTACTACAATTCATTACAACCATGGCTATTACAGCATATGATTGGCTGAAGTGCCTCTCCAATAGCAAGTTTGTTGCAGAAGTAGATATCAGTTTTATGTTTGCGTACTTGCAAAGAATGTTTTCTCAGCTAGACTCTTGCCCTAAGTTTTACTCTTCCCACCCTAATAATGACTTATAGATGAATGATTTAAGAGAGAACTTCCCCATACACTAGAAAATCGGAAGACTAAACAAAATACTGTAGAGTTATGCAACATTTTGGTACAAAACAACATCTGTTTTGATACATGTCCTGTGATTTTTCTAACGTCCAAACAAACCTCTCGAGGAACAATTGTGATTGTGATAAGCACATAGCGATTGTAAGGGATACTGCTATCTCTGGTTTTATATATATCTCTGTCCATCACACGATTCATAACTAGATTTCTCTAATAAACAATAACTGAACTGAAAACACTGCAGGTTTGAATAAAGATCACCATCAAGTGGAAAGTCGTTTAGAGCCCAAATATTGGGTTCTCAACCCAGCGCTGGGTCGGTAAGAGATGAACCCAGCTGTTGGGTTAAGACAACCCAGCATAGGTGCATTTTAGGACTGTCAAATGATTAATCACATCCAGAACAAAAGTTTTTTTTTTACATAATATATGTCTGTGTACTGTGCAGATTCGTTTTGAACTTATAAAAACATACACATACATGCATATATTTATACAAAAATACAAAATGAATTAACATTTATATATATTTTAAATTATTGGTAAATATACTGTACATAAATACATGTAAATATTTCCTAAATATATATACATCTGTGTGTATGTGTTTATAAATGCAAGATTAATATGCATAGTCGACATATTTTTTATTTTTTGCAATTAATCGTTTGACAGCCCTAGTTTATTTACAACCCAACACTGCGGGTTGAAAATAACCCAGCTTTTTTACAGTGTATCCTATAATTTCTGTGCCTCAGAGCGTCAAGGCACTTGAGCCCATGTTGCTCTGATGTACTTCCAGTCCCTTTGGACAAAAGCATCTGCTAAATGACAAGTGACATGGGTAAATACTTTTCTTGCATTACTTGCAATACTTATCCAGATGTTAGGAAACCTCTTTAGTGCCTAAACATGGAAAACTCTAAGTGACTAATAACTACAACAAACGCAACTATAAGTGTAGTCCCTTTAACAACTGTCGTTAAAGTGCTCGTTTCTTTTAGAGATTCTTCCTGATCTTCGTGTATTACGTCCTACTACACCATCTTTAGTGGCCCAGGACCGTAGTTCATATTTGTTACAGCTTGTCTTGTGTCTGTCCACTTTTTGACATTCTCTGTCAAATTGTCTTTGCAGCTTCAGCGCCAGATCTCTGTCGATCTTTTCCTGATTCATTCGTCGAATGATCAGATCGTCAAACCTGTCGCAGGCATTGCAACTGTCCGTCCTGGATATTTTCGCTTGTACAGCGTCTTCTAAATGTTTGGTTTTGTGGCTTCTCTTTTTGCCCCGTCTTGAGGTAGGTCTGTTAAGTACACAACTCCTGGTAGCGGAGTCATTTATAAGGTTGTCGGGGTCTACAGTACTTTGATTACAATGTTTAACGCACTTGTCGAACATCGTTTCGTTCACTTCCGGTCCATATTTACAAAGTGTTTCACATCTGCTGTGCCCTTCTTGAGTATCTGTGACAGTTTGTGTCGTCAACCTGATGAGAGCACTAGCTGGTGGTGTACCTTCCTCTTTGGTACACTGATCAAAAACAAGCCGGCGCTTGTTAGAAACGGCATGTTTTTCCTTCCGATTTTTACACGATTTCACACTGGCACTGCAAACGCATTGATGATCCTGAAAACCATCCTTGGCTACAACACAACTGCAATATTGGCCGTCCCGCTCTTCAACGGGACTCAATTTAAGGCTAAGATCCTCCGCAAACGGACTTGTGATGGTACCTTTTGATATCACCTTGATGCACTGACGGTCCACCTCAATCTGCTTCCACTTCTGCAGGATGGTGGGGCTGGCCTCGTAGCTCGTTGACTTGTGCAGACTGCGTGTCAAGTTCCTGGGGGTTGACTTCACAATCGTCGGTTCCAAAAGTCGCCCGTCAGGCAGTCGTTTGGGCGGAGTGCATGGCGAGCAGACGATAGGCTTGAAGTGATTGAGTTCTTCTGATATGCTATCGTTGCTCTCAGGGCTAATGGACCTCTCACATTTAGTTTGAAGCACGAGTGAGGAAGCAGACGTGTGGACACCCCGCCAGTGGTGCTTCTTATCTAGACTGAGTAGCGGGGCAGATAATGACCGACTGTTCTCAGAGGACAGAAGAATTCCAGCGTTGTAACTATGAGTGATGCTGGCCTAGAATAGAAATAGAGTAGTAGAGTCAAAGATAACATATTAACAAGATGCGCCACTGCCATTACAATGAATGGGGAGGAATGCAACGCTCAATATGGCCGCTCTAGCAAAGAAAGCCCCGCCTTCCAGTAAAAAGATCCAATCGTCAATCGATTAAGACTGACGATTCTCTGTGACGGAGCTTACGTGAGGCGCTTGCCAGCCTGTCCGCATGCGCAGTAGCTGATACGACCTCTGATTGTTACAGTCCATATCAGGTTTAATTACTGATCGCAAATATGCTATTTAATTGTGATTTTTTTAAATATCTGCCTTCCACCATTCAAGTAGATAGGACTGTTGACTTGCTATCACATAAATAACTGCCCAGAGGCTTTGCAAACATGGCCGCCGAGTGGCACGACTTCTGTAAACAGACTTTGGTAGAGTTCACTGACATTACAGATAACTGATATACTGGAATACATTATCTTGTCTACTGTCAAGCCTGCCAGTGAGGCTAAACAAATTTGCTTTATTATCACATTGGTAAATCTGTTATTGTTTTCTTGTAAATGTTATTAATATTGTAGAATCAAGTGAAAGCATGAACGCTTTTTCTGTATTCATGTATTGTTTTGTGTTACTCCCAAACAGATCAGTGTACATTGCAGCTGAGGCCAAAGTCAAATAGCATGTAAAACGTGGTGTGATGTGGCGCTTCTCATCTGGTGTTCGGCCCTCTTTATTAATTCAGCACTTTGGTTGTTTATTATCAAGCAAAGATAGTTATTTACAATAAATAACAATGATAATTATTTGAAATGATCCATCCAGGAACAAACCCCCCATTTTCTGTAAAATAGTCTTTATTTTATATATGCACAATTTAGAATCTTTTAGACTGTAAATCGTATTATATTGTATTGTCATTGTGTTGAATGTCTGTACTAGAAGCTTCCAACACCAAAGAAAATTCCTTGTGTGTGCAAGCACACTTGGCAATAAAGCTCTTCTGATTCTGAAACTGAATTCTTATACCTTTTCAGGGACAGCATGATGTGTGTGACTTTTGTTTTTTCCTCTGCCGTCCTCAGAGTCTGTACAGCTCCTGCTCCTTTGAACGGCACTGCTATGAAGGCAACTGCAACGTGGTAAAAATGTGGTATGGATGTTACCCTTTACATAAGAACATATTTTTTTCCCACGTTGCTGACATTCTAATACAATAGTGACAGACGGATATATCGGAAAATCTGATTATACTGTTGATTCGGCTACACTGACATTATTGACGTCCATTGACTGTGGACTGTGTCTGCTTAGTTGACTAATAGTAAAGTGACAAGGTCCAAATCTGATACTGGTTGTGTGTTAGTTATGGTGGTGGTTACTGCCAAGTCCCAAAACGTACACAAAAGCACTATAAAAGTTTGATAAATATTCCACATGTTTTGTCTCCAGCATTTAACTGGTAATGGTTATACAGGTCATGACAGTTTCGTAGACCAAAACCCAGAAATAAATGAGCATTTTGGCACTTCTGGTTTCCTTGTCCTAATTTTCTTAAGTCTTCATTTTAAATGCCTGAAATAAGGTTTGTTGCTAACTATAATAATGTATCATTTTTTGTTCTGCGACATAAAAGTAATAGCTAAATGTGTGATTTTTTAAAGCTTTTACTTGTCTGGAAAAGGCGGTCGCTAACATGCTGTAAAATGGGAATACAGATGTTGTTGGGGGATATTACACATTATCATTATGCATAAAAATCTCAAAGGTAATGCAACATGGGCACGATTCCCCCCAAAATGTGGATGGCAGTTCCTCCACAAAGCAGTTTCTTATCAGGGAACATTTTAATATTTTTTGTTTAGTTTGAAAGTAGTTTGAAGCTTTGTGACTGTTTATAGCTTCTGGTTAGCTTTTGATTTCTGGCAATTGTATTTAAACTTCAAAATCCATAAAAGTGTTGTTGAATGCCGGTTAACGAGTGAAATATTAAATCATTTTAAGTAGAAAAATAAAATTATACAAAATTACAAGTGTAATACCTTTTATTGAAAGCAGGGGAGCACTTTGTCTTTCTCACAAACGCAGACACATGTCGGGTCCTCTTTCCTATGGGCTCTTCATTCTCAGAGTCTGAAACTCCACAAAACTGAATCACACAGAAACTACACGGTGAAAGATTTTCTTTGACAAACACCTATTACTAAATACTCTATGATTAATATATAAATATGTCAGAATTATTAATCATATGATTCCTTAGATCTAGGTAAGTGATGCAAAAGATAATAGATTTCTGTAAGAAAACATACAGGATGTTGACAATGCTTGAGCATCCCACACTCTTCCTTTCTGTGCAAAGGGACTTTTTTCTTTCTCTCCTCAGTTTCTTCAACGCCTCCACCCTGAGGAGACAACATTGTTCTTTAATGTACTAAATATTTCATTCGATAAAGAATTTGTGACCGAAATATACATCAGAAAACAAGCTTGTTAGAAATCATAATTGCTTTGCATTTTACTAAAAGATGCTCTCAATAAAATGTGTGTCTGGCGATAAATCAAAAGTACTTACATACCACAGCAATATAACATTCATTTATTGACATTATTCTAAAGAACACAATGTACTCTAAATAATACATCCTTCATAGAACACAACAGTACATGTCCAAAAAAAACCATAATATTACCTGATAATAATATTACACGATGCTGTATCTCAGTAACATGGTAAGGCAATGGAAAAAAGTCTTTACCTTTGTAACTCACCTTGATTTTTAGTTTTTCGTACTCTTGCCGCATTTCTCCAGGTTTATGAATGGGTACAGGTGCTCGGAAAATATCTATGAGGAAACACACACACACACACGATAAAGTTTTATCAAATAAACATTGTTGTTGGACTTTTAAATGTGACCAAATGATCCCTTTCTCTCGAGTAAATGAATAAAGTCGTACAACAATGTAAACATTCAACATAAAATCCTAGTCAGCTGAGTGTCTCCTCCCACTGGACACACACATGCCTGGGCAAGTTTACACTCTGTCCAAGCAACTGAAACTACAACATTTAACTTTGACAATGCCTTGTTAAAGTACATTAAGAAAGACATAAGCAAGTAAGATATGGTGTGCAATGCTAGAGGTTTAATGAGCATCTTTATTTTGTAATAAGTGAAAAGTATTCATTTTGTATTCATGTAATGGTAATAATTAAAAATCCGTGTCACTATATACTGTTTACATAACATTATTGCGTTTAGAACGAAGAGAAGAGGCATTTAAAAGAACGCAAAGCGTCAATACGGGAGTTGAAACGTGACGGCCGTGCGTCTATGAGCGTCAGTTGACAGACGCGACGCTATGACCACAGACCTTCCCGTCAGCACTGTACATGACAGATCAAGTATTAAGTTGTTGATAAAGGCGTTATTGTGTTCAAAATCAGGAGCTGAATGTAGGGCTCTTGACACATTTTTCAAAATAACCGTAACACGTCATCTTAAAAAACATAACGTCCAAAGTGAAAGATACAGCTGCACTTACACTCAACACCGTAACGTTAGACCGAATGCAGAAACGCGCTCTGTGTGGACGCTCCCCATCAAAACAAGCCTGTTTTTTTTTACATTACAAAATCACATTTACTTGCATTACTGTGATCCACAACCACGAAAAATAAAGAAAGTTTTCGCTAACTATATATACTTATTATCAGCATAATTAGAAAACGGTGTATTTTCCTCGGAGTGATTTTAAAGTAATGATTATGTAATAAATCATCGAGCACTGACCTCCGTCCGGCGTCTCTACATCTCTCTGCTCCATCCTCCGTTTACACCTCTCCGGGTGACTGAGGCGAACCAGGTCCCAGAGTTCGGTATTGACCAGGCTCTTCTCCCGGGACTGTTTACGGGCCCAGCTGGACACCCGCAGCCGGCACAGCGGACAACACAGACTGATCAACTTCACCGTCCGTTGGAAGCAATGCAGGCACACCGAGTGTCCGCATGGCATCGTTACGGGCTCCAGCAGTATTTCTGAACATACCGGGCACCTGGCTTCCTCCAGAGTCAGGGGTGCAGAGAGAGCGCCAGGCCTTGTTTTGCCTCTCTGCCCCGGTCCAGCGGACCCCACCGCCGCCATCTTCATTGGTATGTGCCTGCGTCAGGAGTTTGAAAACAAGCCCCGCCCTATCGTGTGGAGCTCGTGTAAACTGTCAAGTTCCCGACAAAAAAACTACCACATTTTTGTTTATGTAAGTTTGTTTAAAGATCACATACATAGCCTGAAAGACCAATGTGGGCCTTTATCATTAAGAAAAGAGTCAAATGCAAACGTTATTGCTTATTTCTTCACTATGATTTATAACGTTTACTGTCAATATCCCCCTATATATCATATCTACAGGTCACAACATTGTAGTGGCATATACATTTAAATTTATTCATTTGGCAGAAGCTTTTATCCAAAGCGACTTACAAGTAGAAGATCATATAACATATTTTTAAAATCATTAAACAATCTATTAAAGATTACAACGTGGTCGTACACCAGGCCAGCAGATGGCAGTAACGTACCACGTGTTCTGTCTGTACCCGCTGTAGAGTTAGATCAGTACTGCATGACAGGCGCTCAGAGTAATAAAACAGCACTGCAAATCATGGAACAAATACCTTTCCTAAAGGTGAGCGGTAGTTTTTGGCTTCTTTTTTTGTTCAGGAGGTTTTGTGTTAATGCTTGTATTAAAAAGCACCATATCAGCTGAAAGCTGTCGTTTGGTTCGTCTTGACATGCAGTTGCAGGTCAAACCTTGTATCATCCCCGGTCGTCGTACCACTTTCCAACAACGTAATGCGCAGCTTTATTTATTTTTATTAACGAAAGAAATAAAATAAACAAACTGACAATAAAGTGTCAATTTATGTAAAAATTAACCAAGATTTACAAAGTTTTACCAGCAGGGAGAGGTATAATAACGGAAATTAAATGATTGCATCCCTGCTGAAAAACAGCTTATGCCGAGTTCACACTGCATGATTTTTGCTCCGATTTCCAGTCGCCGACAAGTTTTGAGGAATCACAGACAAATTTCCGAAATCGGTGCTCGTTCACGCGAGTGACAATCACGCAATGTGAATGATCAAAGACGCGATCTGAGAGAGTGGGCGACGCATCGCAGACGCCCGCGAAATATTTGGCATGCTAAATATTTGCACCTGTCGGCGACTCAAAATCCTGCTGTGTGAAGTGAGTTCTGACTGAAAATTACAACGGCGATGACCTACAGCCAACGAGAAGGCAAGATAGAAGGCAAAATGAGGTTCGGGGAGGAGACCACAACATCAGCAAGCATGGCTTCCAATGTCGCGCAAGAACTCTGATATCACGTGTCACTTCTCGTGTGCGATTGGTTGTGAAACGTTGTTTGCGGACCAGACAGTTGTCATCGATTCTGACCTATTGTAAAGTCATGTAGTGTGTAATCTCCTGTTGCTGATCTATCGTTCAATGTGAACACTGCAGCAACTGAATGCTACCCCAGATAGTCATGCAGTGTGAAAAGAACAGTGATGCAAGGACGTTGAAAGTCGGGCAATGTGAACTCGACATTAGGCTGGTTTTAGCAGTTTAAGTAGTCCCACACCAAAATTAATGTTTGAGCTTTCTAAACTGAAAATAACATGCCCTGATATAACTTAATATGTCTGTGCCATTGTTTTGTCTCAAGATGCGGAAATGTTTTTTGCAAGGCATTTTTATAAAAGTTTAACATTCGTTTTATCGCATCGCAAGCTATGTTCCCTCTAGGAACAGGGTTTCACATAATGTCCTCATGTATTTATTTCATTTTTATGGACAAACTAAGTTGATTGCATTAACCTTGTTTGTCATCCCTATAGGTCAGAAATAACAGGTAGAGTTCAGGCCTGTTGCTGCTTCAATACCCATCTGAAATCACAATGTCATTTGGTAAGGCTGCTGTCAGGGTGGTCTATTTAGGCAGGATTTCCTACCACAATGCCTTTAAGATACAGCAACACCACATCAAGCAACACTTTGATTCGTCTAATAGCAGCCCAAACACTTTATTACTGTGTGAACACGAGCCTGTGTACACCATTGGCATCAGACAGGCCCCCTACCCTCCTGAAGAGGAACAAAGACTGAAAAACCTGGGCGCAGACTTCTGCCGTACAAACCGAGGAGGTCTGATAACTTTTCATGGGCCTGGTCAGTTAGTGTGTTATCCTGTCCTGAATCTGGGCTGCTTTAAAAAGAGTGTAAGATGGTATGTGTGTGAACTGGAGAGGACTGTCATCAATACATGCAGCAAATTTGGAATCAAAGCCTCTACCTCTCCAGATACAGGTGTCTGGGTTGGCAATAATAAAATATGTGCAATTGGTAAGTTACCGTTGTTTTTATATATTTTTGTGTTGTCAGGTTTGCAAACATTTACTTTTTATTATTTTTTTCTCCACATTTTTGAATAATAATAATAAAGTCAACACTATAAACCAAGCATGAAATTATGGAAATTATGTAGTGACTGATAAAAGTCTTTGCCTAGAATACAGCGCTGCACACTTTTGGCATTCTTTGAGCATTTTTATTCCTTGTCTATGAAACCGGCCATAAGAGTTTTATATTCCCTTGGTCTGACTTTTAAAATGTATAAAGGCATATTTTTGATATTTGATCATTTAATGCAACATTTTCTTTAAACAATATATTTTTGGTTAAAGCGATAGTTTACCCCAAAAAATGAAAATTCTGTCATGAATTACTCAACCTCTAGTTGTTCCAAATCTGTATACAAGATATTTGGAAGAATGTTAGCAACTGAGATTTCTGGGGCACCATTGACTACCATTAAAATGGTTGTCAAATGTGCCTCAGAACTGTTTGTTTTTCTAAATTCTTCAAAATATTTTCTTTTGTGTTCTTTCTACTATGGTGGTCAATGGTGCCCCAGAAATCTTGGTTGCTAACATTCTTCCAAATATCTTTGTGTTCAACAGAACAAAGAAATTTATACAGGTTTGGAACAACTTGAGGATGAGTAAATGATAACAGAATTTTCATTTTTGGGTGAACTGTCCCTTTAAAAAGCTACCATGTTCAAAATCACAAAGTTGCTTATATTTTACATTTATAATAGCATTTGTTTTAGGCTTTTTAAAATATGCTAGTTTTGTTCTATTTTTAAGATTTTCTATATGGAATTTTGGTCCCCAGTGTAATTTTTTTAAGTTCAAGGAAAAAAACCTAGAGAGAGTATTGTATTGCTAAGTGTCATGTTTTGCAGGTATCCATTGCGGAAGATACATAACCTCCCATGGTTTGGCTCTCAACTGCAACACAGACATGAGTTGGTTTGACAACATCGTGCCATGTGGGCTTGTGGGTAAAGGCGTGACATCACTGAGTCGAGAGCTGGAGCGGGATGTTTCAACTGAAGAAGCCATTCCAAAACTACTGGAAGCCTTTAGTGAACAGTTTAATTTATAACGATAGCATCATGTAAATGTATTTTATTATTAAAAATAATTTTAAATCTGGTTCCTTGTGCTTAAATGTGTAGACAATAAACACTTACTGTACATACATTTCTATTCAATTGAACTAGTTTTTTATTGTATGTTCTTAGACCTCCAACTGAATACAGTAGGTGTGCTGAGCTGTAATCTGTTGAAGTGGTTGTTGGAGTTGTTAAAACTGTTTATTTACATAATACACAATCCCCATACATCAAAATGTGTTATTTCAAAGATAAATTATATGTAGATTTTCTGCATGTGTGTTGGTTCTCAGAGGTTTATGACTCTCATGAACCTCTGATAACATCACCGAGAGCCATTCTCATAAAAATGTGCTGCCTACATCAAGATGAGATGTCTCCCCTGTATTAAATCCTCTGTTACCATTTTTCTCTCCTTTGTCTAAAAACAGTGCCAAAATGTAGACGCTGTAATTATTTTTTTGGAACAGCTCCTAGTATAGGCATTTTTGTAAACATGATTTATTTTCTGTCAGGCTTGTGGAAATGACAGCCCTGTGGTGGTGGAACAGCGGTGATTTATAGATGTGTTTTTTTCTGTTTTGATCATCGCTATATGGCACTGAGTGAACAGGCATCAAAAGGACGAACACTGGATTCAATTACACGTCCTGTCCTCTATGGAGGATACGTGTCCTTGGGACCAAAATCTTGTGAACACGTTTATCATTGATAAAATGTCACCTTTGAAGCTGATACACTTATATATATCAGACATTAATAAGCATTTTGAACATTTTAATGTGTTTCTGGATTTGCTTGGTACTCAAAGGTTTGTTTTTATACACTATAAAAAATCTAGTTGTTTTAAGCTATGGTTGGGTCAAATATGGATGAACCCAGTTGTTGGGTTTAAATGAACATATTATGGGATATTTTTACCCATGCTTGGGTCAATGTCAAAATTGTCTGTAGGTTACATAGACTCAGCGGTTGGGTTTGTCCATATTTGACCCAAGCATGGGTTACCAAGCATTTTTTTAGAGAGGTCAAAGTATGTCTTTAACAACAAACTTTAGTTCTATTGTATGAAACAGCTCAGGCTGCAGGAGGCATAAGAATACTTAAAGTGAAATCTTATTCTTGTGCTTTTTCATATCATCCATCATCCGAACTCACTTGTCTTCTAAAGCATTGTGGGAGCTGGATCCTAACCCAGCATCATGGGTCACGTGCAGCTCTTTACATGCTTGTATGGTTTTTCTGTGGAACATAAAATGTTTTTTTTTAGGATCTTCACTAAGCTCTTTTGCATGCAGAGGACAGTTAATAGTGACCATGGGCCTGTTTCAGAAAGGAGGTTTAGTGAAAACTCTGAGTATATTAACTCTTGGTTTTCCGATTCAGAATGAGAGGTATGCAAACCTGAGAAAGCCCGTTTCTAAAGGAGAGGTAACTTATACTCAGAGTCAGTAACCATAGAAACTTACTCTGTGAACCTAACCTGGTCGGGAGCAGGTTTTCTTTTTAAAGCACAAGTGGTGTACCTCATGACATTTCACACTCATCACTAGAGCACTGATGAGGAGTGAGAACATTTTTTTATTCTGTTTTATTTCTGTTGTTTCATTCATTTATTCATTCATTCATTTACTGATTAACTTGTTTGTTTATTGGTATATTTATTTATTTAGTTGTCATTTTCAGCACATTAGTAAATCCACTTTAGGCACAGCGGAAAGTGTGCCTCGCTTTCTGCCGCCATGTTGCTTTTTTGGTGACGTTGCCATGGTTAATCGTCATATTGAAGCTCCATTGGTCGTGGCTTGTCGTAGTTGTGGCGCAAGCTCTTAACTCAAGGTAAGCCTACCCAGAGTTGATAGAACTAACTCAAATCAGCTGTTCTGAAACCAAAAACTTTTCACATCTCTGTCTAAATCAACTCAGAGTTCACATTTTAACTCGGTGTTGGTTAAACCTCCTTATTGAAATGGGCCCCAGGTCTGTCAAGCTCAAACACTTATAACCCTGAGGTATGGTCATTTAAGGGCTGTCACGATTATGAAATTTGGCTGACAATTAATTGTCTAATAAATCATTGCGATTATGACGATTAATTGTCTGTTTTAGAGCTTTGACTTTTAATTCTCATACATTTTTTATTCAGCTTTGAAACAACCATATTGTTCTGAATATAAAGACTATGTTCTTTTTCTTGGAAATACATAGGAAAAAATTGGGTCATCATACTTAAAGTTTAGGCTTTTACCTGTCAATAACACAACCGCCAAATACTTGTAAATTAAGTAAATTGATCAGGAGTGAATTGAAGCCACCATTAAAATGCTATCAGTCATAGAAAAGCTTCTAGTCTGTTTTTTCTCACTTGCAAGACTACAATAACAGTTTACTTCTACGTTAATGAGATTTTGGTAGACTGGTTTTCACACTGAAATAATATTAAATTGTACTGCAGGTTATTTTTATGGTATATGCTTTAGTTTTTTTTTTAAAGTGATTGTGTTGTGGTGGTACATTTTACAAGTATTACCATGCTTTAGTTACAATATATACAATAAAATATGCAATATGCAGATGCACTACAGCTCTTCTATAGTGATGTGCAATAATTGCGATGATCTGAAACCATCGCGATGAGGTCAAACAATCGTGATGAGACAGCCCACGTACCCTAGCATTGAATCAGGCCTGCAAAGGGGTGGGATGTGTGAATGAGTTGTAGGGGTTTGTGATTGTGAATGCAAAAATGTACAAGGTATAACTTGATTTTCTTTTGTTTTTGGAGAGTTCGTATGGTTTAACTGTGTTATTCAGAGTTAAGGACAATGAGTCACTTGTGGTTATTTGCAAGTATAATTGCACTGAAACGCTAGAGGTATATTTGTTTATTTCATGCTATAGATTTAGAGACATCAATATAGTATGATTTGGTTTATTTGATTTAAGGTGGAACTTTGAATTGGATTACACATTATTTTTTGGGTAACAAAAGAAGACAACACACAGGATTTAATTTGTATTAGTTCTTTGTTTGTTTTATTTCATTTACCTTGTAACACATACATACATATAACCCAATTTTATTATTGTCTTAAAGGAGACATCAGATGAAAGCCCCACTTTTTCTGTGTTTTAAGTGCTATAATCGGGTCCCCGGTGCATCTAGCAACTCAGAAAACTTGCAAAATAAGAACCCAGTAAGTTTGTTTTGGTGTGCCTTTCCCTGCAAGCATGTGAGAAATCGAGCCGTTCAGATTTCGCTCCGATTGTGACGTCCAAAGCGGATTTTATTATAATGTTACCGCCCCTTAATCTACACAGTTCCACCCAGCGCGCTCCGCCATTGTTGTTTTCACAAGCGACAGCGGTGTACATGACACCATGGCTAAAGTTCGTGGACAACATGCAATGTAGTCGCTGCACAGAGTCCAAACCTAGGAAGAGACGGGAGTGGATTTATTTTATTTTTAGTGGAAATCCATCAGAAACCATAAGTAAAAACCTGCTTGTTTGCACGAATCACTTCAAACCGGAGTGCTTTATCAACCTGGGACAGTACAAGCAGGATTAGCTTCAAAGTTGTTCCTCAAGAGGGATCGAGACCGACTGAACGAGACAAAACTGCCGATGTAAGTAATATTTATTAACAGTCTGAATTGACGTAAATGTACCGTATATATAGGAGGATAACGTTAGCATATGAAGGGAGCTAAGTCAGTGATGGGCTAAATAGAACATTTAAAGCCAGTATTAAACTTACTGTATATAAGTGCAGATGGACACTTGGAGTTTAGCTGTATGAATACATTACATTATGTGCGTTAATATGTTTAGCTGCGGCAAACTATTTGTTTTGCTAATGAACAGGGGCGAACACTGGTGTTGAACACTGATTTTTTTTGTCTTAGGACGAATTATTTGACAAGACGAAACTAACTGCAGGGGAATGCTTCATTTCATGAAGACCCTAATAAATCATACCAACTTGTTGAAAGTGCTCTTCTGAGGAGACCTTTAATCATGCATACCTGATTTCAGCTGTGAAGACAATACATTTACTTGTCTACATATTCTGTTGTAAATGTGTGTTATTGTCGTGTTAAAAGTATTTCAGAGAATGACCTCTGGTTTATGGTAAGAGGACAGTTTGTTAATTTAGGGGAAAATAACTCAGATTAGAAGGTAGACAAAAAGGATCATAAAGAGAAAAAGAACCTAGGCCCTTATCAGAAACTCTAGCCTGGTATAATCATTCGGAGGATAGGGGGTTACACACTTAAAACAAATATAACAGCTGTGCCACATGTGTCATGAAGGATGTGAATCATCATAATTGGTTGTTTTGTGATCACACATTGACATCACATGTGAATGTGTCATAGATTTACGTTGAAAGCTGTGACTGAAGGAAATGATTTTAGTAAAGAATGACTTCCAGAAAACCTGGAATAAAAAATAAATATGGACTAAAATCCGTATGGACTATATGATTCTGTTTTGGTTGTCTTTTGTGGAGCTGGACAGACGTCACCATGAACTGTTGTTGTATGGAAAAGGACTGCATGTCATAAAAAAAAACATTTGTAGCATTTGTGTTTGGAATAACTCGACACTCTTAAAAATAAAGGCTCTTAAAGGTTCATAGCAATGCCATAGAAGAACGCTTTTTGGTTCTTCAAAGAACCTTAAAGAGACAGTTCACCCCAAAATTAAATTGTGTCTTCATTTACTCACCGTCAAGTTGTTCCAAATTTGTATAAATTGTGAAAGATATTTGGATGAATGTTTGTAACCTAACAGTTCACCATTGACTATCATATTAGGAGAATTTTCTTTAAAAATGTCATTGTTCGGTTGAACACAAAATAAGATATTTTGAAGAATGTAGGAAAACAGTTCTGGGGGCACTTTTGACTATCATTGTCATTTTTCCTATTATGGTAGTCAATGGTGGCCAAGCACTGTTTGGTTACAAGCATTCTTCCAAATATCTTTCTCAGAGTTCATCAGATCAAAGAAATTTAGAATAACTTGAGGGTGAGTAAATGAAGACAGATTTTTTGGGGGGGTGGAATGTCCCTTTATAACACATGTGTCAAATACAAGGTCCGCGGGCCAAACCCGGCCCGCCCCCTCATTTTATGTGGCCCGCGAGAGCTTACAAATTATTGTATTGTTATTATACATTTTATGTCCACGACCTGAAAATGCAACTCAACTTTATTACCTGCGAGATGACGACATCTAGCCAGTAGGTGGCAGTGTCCTTATATATCGCAGAAATAAGCCCCTCCAGTGCGATCAGGTTGTTTCTTGTTTCACACTGGAGGGGCTTATTTCGCGATAACAGCCGGCTGGTTGTACATTATCCCACTTATTACACGGGATACTTACCACATGAGAAAAAAACTTATATTTTATATATTTTATTAGCTCATTTTTACTGAATGCAGACCTAACAGGATAAGCTGTTTACTTTCGGTTTTAAGGTAAGAAACAACGTTCAAATGTCACGAACATTCAATTTGGTTTAATAATTTGTAAATATAATGTCATATATGTTATTAAAAGACATATTTATATATAATTTGTCAAAAAAAACCTGTAAAAATGATTTGTTACGTCCGGGTTACCCTGTGTTATTAGTTTTGAGAGGTTAACTGGGAATAACGAACCTGCAAATGTCGCGACTGGCCAATCAGAATCAAGCATTCCAACGAGCGGTGTAATAAGTGAGTGATATGATATATAAATATTAATTAGACACGTCATGTCAAACAAAGAAAAATTGATGCAGAGGGGAGGCTATTTCAAGAGGAATGGGAAAGCAAATACATGTTTGTGCTTAATGGAAACAAGCCGGTGTGTCGTCTTTGCCAGGAGGCCATCCCTGTTAAAAAAACCAGCATGCTGGTTTGGTATGTTTTGATGCTGGTTTGTGCTGGTTTAGTTGGTCTTTAGCTGGTCATGTGCTGGTCCATAGCTGGTTTAAGCTGGTCCAACCAGCATCAAAACATACCTAACCCAGCATATACTGGCTTTCTCAACAGGGGTGGCTGTGCTCAAAGAATACATTACAATTTACGTCGGCACTTCGAAACAAAACATGGAGCAAAGTATGCTAACCTTAGCCACCAAGAAAAGCAACAAAAGGTACAAGACTTGAAAAAAACTTACATTTTTGGCAGAATTTGTTTGCAAATGCTTCTGCAAAAAGTGATGCAGCCGTGAAAGTCAGCTTTATTGTGGCTGAAGAAATCGCCCGAGTTACCAAGTGTTTTTCAGAAGGTACATTTTTAAAGCAGTGTATGCTGAAGATATGTGAGCAAGTGTGCCCTGACCAGAAAGGCGTTTAAAAATGTTAGCTTGTCAAGAAACACTATGCAGACCGACTATGTGTTCATACAGAAACATCTCTTATTTTTTAAAATAAACTGTACAATAGTTGTACACTTGAATACACTTTATTTTACTAGTCTTTTACTGTCAAAATTAGGTATTAATTGAGTTATTACCAAAAGGAGTAATTAAATGCAGATGTAATTATGCAGTGTGATAAAAGAGTGGATACATTTATATAGTCTTACAGTTACAACCGGCCCTTTGAGAGCAACCATAATACTTATGTGGCCCGGGATGAAATCGAGTTTGACACCCCTGCTTTAAAAGAACAATTTCTGTCTGTGAATTTGTGAAATCAAAAGGTTCTGTGGATGTTAAAGCTTTATGGAACCATATAGACAAAAATGGTTCTTAGTTGTGTGACACTATGCCATAGGTTGTAGGGTGAGAAGATCATAGAATTTTCCTTTTTGGTTGAGATGTTCCTTTAAATAAAATGTATTGACATTGTTTAACCAGCAGATGGCAGTGCTTTAGTATGTATCTTTACCAAATACCTGATTTTTAAAGACAAAACAGAAAAGTTCCCAACACACCCATGGGATTTATAATAGCATAATATGGAAACAGATTTTTTTTTAGGGATTGTTTTTGTGAACAGGTTCATGTTTATGTAACTGACATTTAACTGGCCACAAACAAAATTGTGTAAAATGCTGTCTTATTCTGAGCTAAAAGATGGCAGTAACTTCACCAGAATGATTACATTTACGTATTTGGCAGAGGCTTTTATCCAAAGCGACTTACATTGCATTATACTATACACATGTTTCTAAGTATGTGCAATCCCTGGGATCACACCCATGAACTTGGTGTTGCTAACGCCATGCTCTTACCACTGAGCTACAGGAAAGGGAAAGTTCTCATAAAAATCATCATTTAGCGTCATGTCATTCTAAACCTGTATGAATCTCTTCTTCAAAACAAAAAAGAAGATATTTTGAAGAATGTCAATAACCAAACATCACTGGCCCCCATTGACTTCCATTGTATGAACAGAAACATTTCTCAGAGACATTTATCAAAATATATTTTGTGTTCAATAAAGAGTTATATACATGTTTTGAACCACATGAAGGTGAATAAATGATGAGAGCTTTTTTTTGGGTGAACTATCACTTTAAACAAGTCATGATGAATGTGTATTTACATGCATGGTGAGCAGAAAGGTGCATGGTGAAAAGAAAGAGAGTATATTTCATAAATGATTCATTCCCCTCAATGCCTTCTTTTGTTCCATTTATAGGGTGTATTGAACATTAATTTCTTATTCATATGCCGTTATGTAACTGAAGTAAGTGTTATTCGATCGAAGCAGCACATTAATCATCACCCCAGGATCATGTCTATAAAAAGCAACAAGCAGATGTAACCACCACCTACCATCCATTGATTTGCTCCGTCACAACAGGATTGAGAGAAGTAGCCGTAAAGCATAAAGTCATCATCATGAAACAACATACGTTCTCAATATGCATCCCAACCATAAAATACAGAGATTATCGTTGTCGTTCTTAATACAACCCTATCGCAACCTGTCCTCTGAATTTTTTAACCACCCTCTAGGGTTTTAACTCAGTAGTCAGTTTTAACGCAGTAATAAACAAGCAAACTGCTGTCCTTTGCAATGCGCTATATGGTCACATTGTCCCTTCTGCTCAAAAGCTCTCACTGACAACCAATTTTACAGCAGCGGTATAATAAATAAACGAAAGTTGCAGCTCTGGTAGGACGTCCTTATCTCCCTGAGAGAGCGTTAAAAGAAGAATACATTTGCTGCTACCCTGATTCTCTCAAGCAGCCATGAACCATCTGGACAAAATTTTATTAATGACTTGATGTAATTAAGAAACTTCTTGACATTTTTTTATTATGTATTCTTAATGAAGATTGGTTTGTCAAGATATGCCCTGTTGAAAATCAGCATATGCTTGTTAGGGATGTTTTGAAGAATGACAGCTGGTTTGAGCTGGTCCTGAGCTGGTCCAAAGCAAGTAGCTCCTGCTCAGGACCAGCTCATAATCAGCATAAAACCAGCTCAGGATCAGCTTAAACCAGCATATGTTGGTTTTATTTCAACTGGGTGGTGTGATTGCAAAGCTTTTTATGGCCCTGAAATTGCGTGTTTTAGTCGGATGTGGTGTATTCCTACCTCATAAATGCTCTCCATTACCTGATGGATCTAAAATGGAGTTGAACGGAAGTAGAAAAACATTTAGCTTTGAGCTGTCTTCTGGCAACCAAGAGCATGAAAAATGATTATAATGTGTATGTTGCAGGTGCATTATTGTCGATATGCATTGTTTAGCATGGTTTACACATTTCAACATTTGCCAAAGAGGCTTTATACTGCGATACTGCACTTTATTTGCTCTTTCTCTCTGGGTTTAGGGTGACGTCATTCACCTGCAACTCACCTGAATCAGTTGTAAATTCCACATACTGTAAAGCTTTAAGTTGCTATTACTTCTTTCCAGAGTAGAGAACAGCGAGTTTCTAAGTTGAATGCAATGCGGCATAAGCTGTCATGTAAGGTTCTTCTCGCTGTTATAATGACGGAAGCTGTGAGCCATATCAGTGATGCATGTGAAAACTGTCCTTAAGTCAGCCTCTGTTCTCCTCGTGCCACTCTGAGATCTAGAGCAGCATGGGTTCAGATGATGCCCAGAGGGGAGGAACGGAATGAAGAAACTGAAAAGTGCTGCATGTCATCGATCTTTGGAGAACAATGGAAATATCAAAATAAACCCCAGATAGGCCACTACTACCAGAAAGACTCGGAAGGCAAAATGTTTGGCAATAAACATTTATTAAACAACTGATCGCAACAAGGTGCGAATATGGTAAATTTATATAGTTCTTTGGCAAAGGCCCTGTCCGAAGCTCGCATCCAGAGGGCAAGAATTCCTGCACTTCCTGCCTGAAGATGAAGGCAGGGGCGCAGCCAACCCTCCTGGGGTTAATGGACAGGGACCATCCTGGTGGTGGTGGGGAGGATGGGGGTGAATGTCTATTGCTTCAACTGAAAATGCAAACAGAGGGTAAGTGCGATCTTACATATTCCAGTGTTAGATGGTGATTGGTTAGGTGATGATTGGTTAGGTCTATACGTAGTGAGTGATGCAAGATTGAGTCTTCCTGGCAGAACTTGCGCTGAAGCTTACATTTACGGCCAGAGTCCGCACAATGAGATTTATAGTAAAGCGAAGCGTTCTGGGAACAGCATTCTTATAGTTTACCCTAAATGTAAACTGACCCTAAAATAGACGGGAAATGATTGGTTGATGAAATGACCTCCCAGCCATAAAGACATGTTTAGCCCAAAATGAAACGTTTTGTAATCGTATATTCATCATCGTGTCATTCTTTCCTGGAATGCAATAATGATTTATTGTGGTTCCTGGTCTTTTCCATATGACAATAGCAAATAGTAAATAGGGGCTGTCAATCTCCAGAAAGAACAAGAAAACAGTCTTAAAAGTGAGTTCTGGTAAACTGAGGTAGTTTTTGACAGTCGTCACAACAATGTCAAAAACTGTCCCAGTTTCCTGAATTCTCAAGCTGATCTCACAGGAATTTTAGAAATTCTAGTGGCGGCTAATTCGTACGTTGTGAATCATATAAAAACCTACAATTACAAGAAAAAAGCTCCACCCTTAACGTCACTGGCGCAAAAGCAAATCGTACTAAAATGTATGAATGAGATTGTACGAATTAGCCAAAATTAGCCACATTGTAAAATAGTTAGGCTTTTGCCATAGGTCGTGTTGGAATTCTATATGACTATATTGTATTACATGTCTTTAGAAGGTATACAAGAGTTTTGTGTGACCAACAACCAAACATTTAAAGGCACAATGTGTAATTTTTGCCACTGAAGGTAGCATAAAACAACAAAGGCGTAGCTTGATGACACTTGTGAAGGGCCTGGAATGATGGGAGTTGTTGTCTTTACCTCCACTGCCAATGGAAATCAATCCTACGAGGCTTACAAATGATGTTCATGGATGATGTCATCATGTTTTATAAATGTTATGTTATAACTTAGACCAACACAGTGGCTTGATAGAAACAACAAAAGTGGTGTGCCAGACATGAACGAGTGAACAAAATGTAACACTTTGCTAGTGGTTTTTGGATATATTAATGCAAAATGTTAAAATGCAAAAAAAAATGTAGATATTGCTCCTTTAAGTTGTACTGAAACTTTTCCTGTTCGGTCCCAAATGTCATTTATGCATTTATATATATTTCACCTCACCAGGTTTGATGTTTTTCATGCCAGACAATATTTTGAGGACATTTCAGGCTAATCCAGGAACACGCGCTATTTGGCAAAATCTCGGTCACCTGAGGTAAGCAATCATTATAAACTGCTTAAGTGTAACCGTAACCTCCTTTCTCCAAAGAAATTACTTTGATTTTAATGTGGTTAGTCATAAATGAATGATTTATGATTTTTTGAAAAAGAAAATCTGAAAAAAAAAACAGAAATATACCGTAAAATAATGTATTTTTCCTGTAAAATTATAGGATATAAGGAGATATATTAAATTGTTTTCCCCATTTTTCTTGTAAATGTGTTGTCTTTTTCTGTAATTTTTTAGTTTTTGACTGTATTTCACAAATAAACTGTAAAAAAAGAAATCTTGTAAAAAAACAGAAATTTTGTGGCAGCTGGGGCACCAGAAATAAACTGTAAAATTACGTTTTATGACATTTACTTTAATCTGTAAAAAAATAACTTAAAAATTCAGTAAATATACACTTTTTTTACAGTGTACATCACACAGACACAGAGGAATAAAAACCAGCTCTGATAACACAGCGATGTGTGTGGCATGCTGTTAAAACAGGCCACCCGCTACTATTCTGAGCTGATCTGTTGGTGGCTAGTTTGATAGGAGACCTGAAGGGAGGGGATTATCAGGTATTAAGGGCTCCTTGATATAGTCTACACATATGCAAGTGTTTGTGCATGCGCACACTCCATTAGCTACAGTGCTTTGATCGATCTCTGCTCATCAAGACTAAGACTCCTTGGTGTCTGAGTATGATGTTATTGTAGTGAATTATCGACATTGTAAGCCATTCATTCCGTTATGTTTCATGATGAATGAAACATGCTGCCTTTATTGCCAATTACAACCTCATTTGCATTATGGTTTGCTTAGGAAATTAAATGTAAAAAAATAAATAAACCCAAAGCAATTTAGGAATGTGTTTGCAGAGAGACCGTACACTTGAGGGAGAAACAAGCCTTTGATGAATGTCTGGAACACAATCTCAATTAAAGGTGAATGTATTACAGGTAAGTTAAAAGTAAATTTGTTGTTTGTCTTTAGCAGAATAAGAGAAAACTTAAGGTTTTTTTTATACTGAGTTGCCCAACGTTTAGTGTACTAGTATGTACAATTGAGGAAGGCAGGAGTTCGTTGTCCTGAAAGAACTGAAGCACCCTGGACACACTACATAAAGAACAACATGTCCAAACCATCAATGTTCTCCTAGGAAATAATGTTTGAGAAATCTGTATGGGATCAATCATTATCTATTTACACACAAGCTGAAAAACATTTTTCCAATAGCAGGATTTATCAAATGCTGAAAATTCTGTGTTTTTTGTTATGTAGTAGCAGCAGATCATAGTGTTCATAGTAATAATAAATTTTGTGGGTTTGCAAGTCCATTTGTAGAAGAATTGTGGTTAAATACTATGTTTGGTCATTGCTGGCTTTAAGTCAAGGCTTGAAGCGAGTATATTTTGTTACGGCCCTTCTTTTCATGATGTCAATTCCACTGCCTGAAACCTAATTTGCATTTACCAAGGGGATCATGCTTAATTTTATTTGGCACAGCAAATGATTGCATTATGCATGCCTCAAAACTATGATGATCATAACAGTGAAAGCAATAATAGTAATGTTACACACAATGTATTATTTCAGAATGTAATGTATTTCAATACAACATTATTACTTTTTTTTATTCATTCATTTTTTCAAAATCTGGGTGCTTTTGTCACTGTCACTTTTGTAAGGAATATTTCTATAAATATACAGTATAAATACCTATTATTTAAGACATTTATTAAAATATGATTTTTGTCAGAGTAAATCTTTCACAGAAACTATTTTCAATATACAAATTAAACAATTTGGTTTCATGTTTTTGTATTGAAAATTACTGTACATCAGGAGAGAAAACTGTCAAAACCTGTATGACTTCTGTGGAACACAAAAGAAGATATTTTAAGAAATGTCTCAGTGGTTTTGTGTTTATGTCAATGGAGGTCAATGTTGTTTAGTTATCAACATTCTTCAAAATATCTTCTTTTGTGTTCTGCAGAAGAAAGAAAGTCATGCAGTTTTGGAATAACATGCGGGTGAATAAATCAATGAATTTTCCTTTTGAAGGGATGAACTATCCCTTTACGATAACATGTGATGAGTCAAGAATTACTGTGTATTCAAATACATAAATTATGCAAACAGGTTATATTGCTACCTGTTGGTTTGGCATGCTCTTGACAGTGCTTTATAGCATTTTGCGTTTTCAGGTGGGACTGAGATTTTTTTAAATGGAGGAGGAAAAAAGAGTCAAAGTTTCCACCGTTGGAGATTTCTATTTTTGATTGTCTTTCGAGAACAGTAAGACTTTCTTTCTACATTTTTCTGCAGTCTGTAGAGGCGTCCCGCCGGTCAGACACACCCAGCCAATGGAAATGCAGGATGTTTTCATGGCTTTAATCCATTTCTTCAGGTGAACCGAGCACCAGAACCCTTTCCTGCCATGCAGTGATGTTATTTTGAATGTCAGTACAAAGGTAGCCAACCATGGGATTGAGGGTTCTGGTCAGTCTGGATCCTGTAATTGGACTAGTGCATACAGACCCATCACTGATGGTCAGGGTCGAACAGCCTGTCAATCGAAGCGGTCGGCCGGCTGCGTTAGTATTCAAGCACAGTGCTCATGGGTGGAAAGGAGAAAAGGGTGGCCGGACTTTGAATGGAATGGCAGAATGGTGGGCGCCTCGGCATGCACTGTGAAATGAAGGTCTAAAAAAGGCTGAATGGAGGATGACAGATTCTGATGAGAAACAACTCTCCAAAATTATACGTGACTGTTTTGGTGGCTTTTTCTGGTGGCAGGATGTGTGAGGGTATTTCATTGGTTGAATCTACAGAATGAATGCCTCGTCCGTTTACAGAACAAGTCCGGGGTTTAAGTCTGCATCTGGCTTTTTGTTATGAAGATGATCTGCTGGATGACTAAACAGTAATATCTGAATGAATGTTTTAGATGAATGTGAAATCGCCACCATGATTACCAAGCAACAACAATGCTTAAGTAGGTCATATTGATAAGAAGAACCCATGCTCAGAATGAAATGTCTTGTATAAAACCTGTTTGTTGGTCAAACTGAAGATATGACTCTTCAGTAAGCATTTAAAAGTCCAGAGAGCATCTTTAACTTCCTTTGTATCTACCTTTACACAGATTTTTTTTAAACATTAACTGTCAATATAAATCATTTAATACATATATTGAAAATATATAGAATAATACATCTTTAATATACAGTGTTACAATATATTGAATACTATTCACTATATTCACTTTTTATATTGTTGCTGTCCTTCCGAAACCTCTGATGTCCAAATCTGGAAATCTAAAAAACACTGTGCTATTTAAATGATTATATACTGTGTTGTCAAAGTCTACAAGTACTTTTTTAAACTTTTTATTGGTTAGAGATTTGCAAATCCCAGTGACAAACATAAAGGGCGACTAATAATAATGACTTATGGCAAAAAATGAAAACCAGGAAACTGGAGATACGAGGTTTGCAGCGATATGTAAGCACTTGGTTCCAGTATATGGAAATGGGTTATACATTGTATTTTTGTTTCACAAGAGTGGTAAGGATCATATTAAGACCTATCTGTTATAGAACCACAAGGCAAATGGGATATAAATGGTAAAAGGGTTTATTTATACACAGGTAAATAAATGTTAAAGACTGAGATGGAATGGGTACTCGAAAATGTCCTTGTTGTTGCAGGAGATTGTGGATGACGAGACTTTGAAGACAAGGGAGACTTTGAAGACATAAACTGTGTCTGAATTCGCCCCCTATCTCCTATATAGTGCACTATATCGGGTGTCCGCCATTTTGTAGTGTTGTCCGAATTCTGAGTAAAAAACTCATTCTCTAAATTTGTTCACTACTTTTTACCCACAATGCACTCTGATTTTGAGTGTACATTCGATGTACACTCGCTCACTCATATTTCCCATGATACAACGCGAATCAACCGTCTGATTGGAATCGGCTGTAGGAGAGTGACTGTTAATCCCACGAATGTACGTTTATACATTTGTGTTTGTTCTTGTTGACAATTATTTTCTACTTTTGAGATTAAATTAATGTTATATATTGTAGTGTTGTATTTTAAAAATATTAAGTAATTTTTTAAACGTAATAAATGTAATGGTAAATAAACGTGGCAAACATTTATTTTGTTCTCTTTATTAAAAACTAATACAATAAACGTGACATAAATTAGGTAAAAATTAACTTTAACCATATTACAAAACAATCCATAAAGCCACACAGGTGTAGCGTTATGACGAATGTCCGCGATAGTATTGTAAGACGCAGGATATATTACGTCAGTGTCCGAAATTGTTTACTCATTTTCATTCACTTCTACCCCATATAGTGGACTATTTAGCATTCGCTACACAGGGAATAGTGAACGAGTGAACAAGTGAGCGAATTCAGATGCAGCTAAAGACTGAGTGCAGAGGTGAGTGTTTTATCCTGTGGCTGATGATGTTGGTGATGAGCTGCAGGTGCGGGGGATAAACACGGGACAGTTGCGTGATGGGGAATGGAGTCCTAGGGGGAAACATGAGGAGAGCCAGAGGGAAACCGTGACACTATCTTGCTCTCTATTTGTCAATAAATTACCAATATTGCCTTAAACAAACATTAAGAAGGTTGGGAAAAGCCTCGTCTAGTACTTTCGTCCTTATTGCAGGGTGCACAGAAGCTCTTAAAGAAAAATGTCTCCCATTAAGAGATTCCTGTGCTTGTCTCTCAGGGCCTCATGTGACTCTAAATGTTTCTTAGACTTCTTAGACCGATGTTTCTTGATTCTAGTCTACAATGCATTGTACACTGGTAAAAAACGGCTTTGCTGATTCTATGTATAGAGACTTGATTAAATAGGCAATGCAGGAATAAGAGGAGTTAAAGTAAATACATTCAGTGTGACTGGATATGAAATGGGTTGCTGTCAGTCTTTGAAAAGCGTGACACTCGGTGACGCACAATACAGTCTCCCTCTCTCAGCCGACAGTTTTTCATTTTCCATTTCTTAAACACTAAATGGAAGGCCGAACAGACTCAACTGTGCTTTAGTGTCAGGCATCTTTCTCAGCATCCATTTTTATATTATCCAGGCAGATGGGATTGTCTTTGTTCTTGAAGACACCAGTTAAGTCCCTGATAATGCTCATTTTAAAGCCTTATATTCTTCCACCCACCACACTCAACCTGTGAGCATGTTTAATAATTTTGTGCAAACAGGCTTTTTTATAACCTTTCAGGTGGACCTGAAACAGAATTTACAACCTATTTCTCTTCTGACTCCTCCAGAAACACAGACTATAAAATCTAACAACTCACAGATATACCCCAAATATTCTCCAATAAAAATTGACTATTAATCTGATATTTTCTCTTATCACCGGCCTCTGACTAGCAATATCAAGAAGCCAATCATGATTCATAGCTGTGATTTATAATAAAGAAATATGTTAACATGGGGAGTAAACTGCGCAATAACCATTTTTGAGTGCTTTAAAAAGTATTTTTTTAAATAAGGTTGTGCTATCTGTGATGTGTCTTCCACATTTCATATTGCACACAATATTTAAAGACATTGTTATACGGTATGTATTGACGTAAGTGCATATAAATATGAATTTATATGTATTAATGCAGTGCGAGTCTATTTTCAGATAGAAGTGGTGTATGTACTCTTCACCCGTTCATTAGTTGTTATGGACACCAGCAGAATAAAATCGAGCTGTGCAAAGAAACGAATCTCATGCCCGTGTCATGTCAGTGGCAGAGAAGTTATGCATTTCCCTCATCAGTGTAATTAAACTAAGTGCCAGTGCTTTGAATTTGGCTGTCTAGTGACATTGTTAAGAAGGTCTTTGCCTCTGGTGGGTTTTGATAGAGTGGATTCCGGTAAAGAGGTACGTAAGCCAGTAGGAGTGTAACGGTTCTCGGTAAATAATTGAACCGCACGGTTCTCCACCAACGGTTCAGCACACGGTCCAACGCGCTTGGACCGCGGTTCATCTTAAATCTGACGACGCATTTATAATGTGGTTCGTTAAAAATGATAATGCATAAAACAGACTGACAAAGTTCAGCTAATGTATGTTTGTCGATGGATACACATTTAATACCTAAAACAAATAAAATAACGTAGACAAATTTCAATTGACGTATGCTGTAATATGACCAGTCATTTATGCTTTCATCACCCGGTGTTGTGAGCGCGCGAGTGCAGGTGAGACCTGAACAGCACGTGTTGCTGTTTAAACTAAACTCATTCAAGCCTTGCCAATTTAAACATTTAAGTGCAAGATGATGCAGAAGAAAACTCACTTGCGCGCTGTGAGAAGATCCGAAGCGCGCATAAGGAAAGTCTCAGACATGGCGCAAATATTGAGTTGTCTTTGAAGCGCTTAAACGGACAAATTCACACACGAAGTAGGTCAACATGCCTATCTTGTCGAGTATCTTAACAAACATAATAGGTTATGTCCTAAGTGAACGGACGAAACAGACGAAAAACAACGCATGTGTACAGTATCAGTGTTCTGGATGTGTTTCATTCCTCTTAAAGCGACAGCAGCATATTCCTTATTAAAAGTCAAGGAAATCACTCACTGCTTGTGACTCAATAGCTTCTGTAACTTCAATTATGATTCGTCTTTATTTAATTTGTACATATGCAATGTTATGTTTTATTTGATTACTTTAATCCATTTCTACCTTAAAAGGTATATATACAGTATCTTATTTAATTTTCTGCTTTGCTCTGTTGTTTTATTGGTGCTGTTACTTGTAGCTTGATTATTTGTTCTTATTTTTATTTGTCTGTAGTCCCTTTTCCCTGAACATAGCACAAATCGAACCGAACCGAAACCGTGACTCTAAAACCGTGACACAGACCGAACCGTGAGTAATTTGAACCGTTTCACCCCTATAAGCCAGACAAGAGAGTATAATAGAGGACGTTGTGCACCTGGGAGACATGCATTTCAATGACATCATGACCTCTTGCTATGAAAAGAAATCCAGACTGCAATTGTTCTGTTGAGTCGTAATGGGGACAAACAGTAGGCTACAATGGACCTAAACTGTACAAATAGTACTAGAATGACACACTGTAGAGATGTAAATGAAACAAGTAAATGAGGCTGTAGCAAGGTTCAATAAAACGGGAAGGAAGGAGGCGGGAACCGGCGAACATTTAACAATAAACTTTAATCAAATTAACCAAACAATAACACGGAAGTAAAAGGCCGGCAGCTCCTCACGGACAACTGCCGGCCACACAAACATAAACACAAAACTTAACATTTCCGGGCCCGGGCCTCTCTTGTCGGCAGTCCCGACGCTCGTCCTCTTATGCTCCCTATAGCTCCCCGTGAGGCATGCGGGACCGGTGCGCGTACAGCCGATACTCATTATCACTCATGCCACCGGCCCCACCGTGGGGGCTCTCGTCCCGCCTTCCTCGCTACAGAGGTATTTTTACGAACTTTTTATTCAAATTAATATTGCTTAAATTAGGCATGTTGCAATATACAGGTATTTACAATAATCTTGACATTAAAGGTTGATGATTATTGATATCAGGTTAATTGTAAATAATTTAGCTCCAGTATCTGTTTGACACTCTAACATAGAGATTTGTTTGACAAAAAGAAAACAATAACATTGTGATGTATGTTGGTTCTTACCACTAGGTGGTGCTCTGTATTCAGATATGCGGGAGCCCTACGGGGAAGACGAATAAGAAACACGGTGTGTGGTAAAAACACTTTGTGTGTGTCGTCTCTTTATTAATATCTTTAGACTCTTAAACTCATAAGCCTAGACAGCTATAAAGAGTAGCTAAAAGATATCATATGGTGTCAGAAGTGGGATGAAATAAAGTACATTGGGCATGTACTGAGTGGAGAAGGTCTGAAGCCAGACCCAGACAAGATCAAAGCAATTGTGGAGATGTACGAACCACAAGACAAATCAGCTTTAATGAGGTTTCTTGGCATGGTTCAATACCTCGCAAAGTTTATTCCAAACCTGTCAGAGAATAGCGCACCGCTGAGGAAACTTCTGGAAAGTGGTGTGGAGTGGCACTGGGAAACATCACAGCAAAAGAGTTTTGAAGTACTGAAGTCACAGCTGAGCAGAGCCCCAGTACTCAGATTCTTCGATGTCAACAAGGATGTGACTCTTTCAGTTGATGCAAGTTCGGAGGGTTTGGGAGCTGTTATCCTACAGGAAGGACATCCTGTAGCATATGGCTCACGGTCGCTGACTGACTGCCAGAAAAGGTATGCTCAGATTGAAAAAGAACTCTTAGCCATTGTGTATGGATGTGAGAAATTCAGCCAGTACCTTTATGGGAAGAAAGTTAGAGTACAGTCCGACCACAAACCGCTGGAGACAGTGTTTAAAAAGCCTCTGCAGAAAGCCCCACCACGTCTACAGAGGATGTTGATGAAGCTTCAGCCGTATGACCTGCAAGTCACTTACAAACCTGGTAAAGAGTTGAAAATAGCAGATACACTTAGCAGAGCTTACTTGGAGGAAGAAACAGAACAGCTACTGGACAAGGAATGGGAAGTACATCAGTTGTCAGAATGTCTGCCCCTGTCGGAAGAGAAATTACGAGCTGTCAAGGAAGCTACGGTTGAAGATACAGAACTGCAGAGGGTGATGGCAGTAGTTAAGTCGGGATGGCCTAAACAAATCAGAAGTGTGCCACCTGAAATAAGGAAATACTGGACCTTTAAGGAAGAATTGACCCTCTCAGAAGGACTGGTGTTCAAAAATAAGAGACTGGTAGTGCCACAAAGCCTGCGAGCAGAAATGCTGGAGAAAATTCATGAATCTCATTTAGGAGTGGTGAAGTGTAAAGAGAGAGCGAGAGATGTACTGTTTTGGCCAGGAATGGGAAAACAAATTGAAGAATTGGTGTCAAAGTGTGCTGTGTGCAATACGTTCAGACGGAACAACACCAAAGAACCTCTCATCAGTCATGACTTACCAGCCAGAGCGTGGGCAAAGGTAGGAGTAGACCTCTTTCACTTCAACCAAGCAGATTACCTGCTGTGTGTAGACTACTTCTCAAAATTTCCTGAAATTGCAAAATTGGAACAAACAACAAGCCAGCATGTGATAACAGCATTGAAGTCGATTTTCGCTAGACATGGAATTCCAGACGAAGTCTTTTCAGACAACGCGCCGCAATTTGTGAGTGCACAATTTGGAAATTTCAGAGATAAATGGGAATTTAAACACTCAACCTCAAGTCCCAGATATCCGCAGTCGAATGGCCAAACCGAAAGAGCTATACAGACCATTAAGAATTTGCTCAAGAAAGCACAAGAAAGTCAGGGAGACCTGTATATCGCTCTTCTGGAGTACAGGAATACGCCACTTGGTGGAGTGAAGTTATCTCCTGCACAGCTGCTCATGGGCCGTAGGTTGAAAGCCAGATTGCCTACAGCTAGTAAATTGTTACTGCCACAGCTGCACAGAGGAGTGCATACAAGCCTAAAGGAAAGACAGCTAAAGCAAAAGCTCTACTACGATCGTGGAACAAGAGACTTACCCGCTCTGAAGGAAGGAGAAAAGGTGAGACTGAGATCAGAAAATCGCTGGAAGGCAGCTGTAGTGGTGAAAAAGCATGAAAAACCAAGGTCATATCTGGTACAAACACAGGATGGCGAAGTGTACAGAAGAAATCGAAAACACTTGCTAAAGTCGAAAGAGTCAAATTCACAGAATTCACACCTTCAGGATTCATTTCAGCCAATGATCAATGACTGTGTTCCAGATGAGGTGACTACAAATCCAGTAATGCCACCAATAACAACACCTGAGCTGTTGTCTGCAAAACCTGAAGTTGTGGCGGAAGAGACTGTAAAAGTGACACGTTCTGGCAGAGTGGTTAGGCCACCAAAGCGTTACTCTTATTAAAGTTCATAGGACTTAATATGTAGTAAATTTATTCTTGATGTTATTTTGTTTAGTGACATGGAATTCAATAATTTGAAGTAAGTTGTGAAACCAAGTTTGAAAAAAAAAAGTTAAACTTTATGTACTGTTTGAATACTGTTATTTTGAAAAAAAAGGGAGATGTGATGTATGTTGGTTCTTACCACTAGGTGGTGCTCTGTATTCAGATATGCGGGAGCCCTACGGGGAAGACGAATAAGAAACACGGTGTGTGGTAAAAACACTTTGTGTGTGTCGTCTCTTTATTAATATCTTTAGACTCTTAAACTCATAAGCCTAGACAGCTATAAAGAGTAGCTAAAAGATATCATAAACATCAAATAAAACTGTTTAATAGAAGCACAACATTGCAAGTTCTTTTGGCCACGATAATCGCCTAGTTAAAGAATGATATTCTGACACCCCTAACTTGAATAATATGTTTGTCAAGCTAATTTAACTTGTGCACAATATTTCCCTGCTTGAAAGGGAATGATATCATCACTGGAGACTGAACTGGATCCACTCATTTTTTATTTAAGGTGAAAACCTTCAGACAATAGAAAAATACAATGAATACAAACAGAGCTCAAGCATCCTCCACTACTTGTGAATCAGCAATTTAAACCCAAATACACACGTAATCCAAGTAAGCAGATACAAACAGTAACCAAAAGGAAAAGTTATACTTCATTACTTTACGTTCTCCTTAGTTTAGACACACTACTCTTGGAAATGACACAGCTTTTGAGTGAAGTACGGGAAAATGCTGCTGCATCCGAAAGCCAGAGGGTGCTCTCGTGCGGAAACTCCAAATACGCACTGCAGAAGAAGACCATAACACGTTCTATAATCTAGGAAATGCCTATGGACATCTTTTTATCACTGTTACTCAAGCCTCATCAGGTATTTTTATGATAATACAGTATATTTATAATGATCATGTTTGACGGTGTTGCTTTTTCAAATGCACATTATAAGCGAATCAACTCGCACTGCTTTTAGATGAGCAGCATTTCCTACTGATCCCAGACACGTGCTTCGCGGACAAGCTACGAATTAAAAAAAATATTGACACATTGCATATCGCAGCCAGCTCGATTACAAAGGGATTTAGTGGTATCGCGATAAATTATCGTGCAGCCCTATGTTGTACATAAACACAATTAAGCAGAAAAATACAATGTACAACATACAATGCCCCAAACAAATTTACTGTTTCAAACCTAATGAAATTTAAATCAATCTTCCCCTTTTAAAATGATTCTCAGAGTTCTCACCGGCTGCCTCTCCATTCAATGACACCATCTTCAATCTGTGCACATTTTCAAACAAACAAACTGTTCTTCCCCCTTTCTCCTCATTCCAAATTTAAATTCTTCCTCTAAGGGTATGCCGCTTCCCCTCCATTCCAGCAGCCTAGTTTAGCCCTCTAGTGGAATAATTGTGCCATGAAGCCACAGCCCATTATTTCATGCCAATCACATTAGATAAATCTTCTTATGATCCAGTTTGACTTAACACCTCTCACTCGATTTTCCTAGAATGTAGGAGGAAATCGCAAACATATAGAGCCAAACTGTTCTTTGAATTACATGCTCATTTTCTCTTCAACTGGAAGAAGGACAACCAGCCGTCTGACATCTCCGTGAAGAACAGTACTCAGGATCTTCTCCTTGTACTCTTTGAATGCAGAATGGCTCCTTTGTGTCCTTGATGGTTTAATGTGAACAGAGTAACTCGGGGAGGTTTGATCATTGACATCTCTTACCACACCTTTTCTGTCTTGGTTGACACTGATTACTTTACCAAGTTTAAACTGTCCTCTGAGTGCATTTTGGTAATCCAGATAATATCCCCAACTGCAACATTCGTATGCATGGTATGCCATTTGCCCCTTATGAATAATTTAGGGCCTGCAAGCTGGCTCTAGCATCTCCAGAATTTTCCTACTTCTGACTGCTTGGAGACGCTTAAAGGGGTAGGTGCAAAGTTCAAATGTCTTGATATCTCCACTCAGGGAAGCTCGCCCCAGTAACAATGAATTAGGAGTTACATATTGAATGCGATCTTCCTGCACTTGTGCTCTAGCATCGATTGGGCATTCATTAGTGAGATTAGCTGCCATATGAAAGTGAAAGAAGCCTCCTCCACAATTCTGAAGAGCTCTCTTAATTACACGCAGAGCAGCCTCCACAGCTCCGTTCCTATGCAGAGAATCGGCCGGATGGATTTTCCACATCCACTCTGTTCCATTCTGTGCAGCCCTCTCTTCCAAAGCAAACTTGTCAAAATCATCTAGGAACTTGTAAAGTTCTTGCAAACCTGGCCTTGCACCTATGAAATTTGTACCTGGATCCGAATATATTTTCCTGGGATACCCTCTTATTGCTGCAAATCTTTGAAAGGCCATTAATAAACTTTCAGTGGATTGGGTGTTAGCTAACTCTGCATGGATTGCTCTACTTGACATACAGCAAAAGACAACTTTCATTGAAGTCCTCTTCTTTACATCATCTTTTACATAATAAGGACCAAAGAGATCCACTGCAGTAAATTCAAAATGTAACGCAGGTTGTGTCCTCTCCGGTGGTAGGTCTCCCATTATTTGCTGACATTCCTTTGCTGTGGCCTTCTTGTACTGCACGTAACCATCAACAACCTTTTGGGCTATTCTTCTACCTTTAATGACCCAGGCCTTTTTCCTAATCCTAAACAGAGTCTCAGCCAATCCCCCATGGGTTTCTCTATGGGATTCTGTGGCCAACAGTGTAGACAAGCAGCAATTGTAAGGAAGAATTGGAATGCTGGTCTGATCTTCTCTAAAGACTTGCGCTCTCCCACCGCAAACCAATAATCCAGAGCCTGGATCTTTATAGACTACGAGCCTGTCTCTGGTAGTACTAGAGAGGGTCATACCTTCTTGTGTGGCCAGGAAAATATCCCTTAAGGCATCTTTCCGCTCCCCCACTGAGATATTACCTGTCAATAAAACTGCCTCCCACTTTGGGTCGTTTAAGGTCCGAGCTTTGCCAAAGAACCTTTTTGCTGCCCTCCAGACCCATGCTACCATTTTAACAAGTCGAGTTAGATCACTGAACCTCTCCACTTCGCACAGATTTCCCATAACTGACCCTGCAGGTGGTCTTCTGAATTCTTTATAGACTTCAACAAAATCTTCCTTGTGCTTTAACCTTGATGATTCTTGCTGCTCTGCTTTGGACCTTGCCAATGCAACCGCAAATGCCTTCTTCTGGAGCCTATTAATCGTTTCTTGTGCTGCAGTTGCTAAATCTCTAGCTGACTTAATGGGCCACTCTTCAACTGGCGAGCTTAAGAACTTTGGCCTATTTTGCCACTCAGAATTCTCGTCAAGGTCTTGAGGGTTTCCCCCCCAGTGATCACATCGGCTATATTTTGTGGCCCTAGTATCCACCACCACTCTTGCGGAGTTGTAATACCTTGGATTTCCCCAATTCTATTAGCAAAGAATGTCTTATAGCCATAGCTCTCTCTCTCTGTATGGCTCCAAGAACAGTTTGGCTATCAACCAGATGATACCATCTCTCAACTCTAATTTGGCTGTGCTGCTCAAAGTACTTTCGTAGCCGTGAGGCAAACACTGCTCCACACATCTCTGCATAACACAACTCTCCCTTGTGATCTAAAGGAGTTAGTTTAGCTTTAGACTCCACCAGCCTAATTACTGCACCCTGGCCTAGGTTCCATCTGAGGTACATTACTGCACCACAAGCATTTTCGCTTCCATCTGAGAATGTAATTGCACATGGTTCCTTGTTGGAATTCTGGCGAGTGAGAGCTCTGGTAAATGTAACCTTGCCAAGCTGGACATACTCTTCAAAGAGTCTAATTGCTTCTTCTCTAAGATCATCTGAGAGCGCAGTATCCCACGTTTCATTTACTGGAACTCTTCCCTTTTTTGCTTCTTGGAAAGCTCTTTGGACCAGAATTGCTCTCTTCTGTTTGGCTGGAGTTACTATTCCTACTGGATCATACACTCCTGATACTTGACTTAATAACTCTTTTCGTGTAAGTGGAATTGGCGTTTGGGCACTGATTTTTTCTTGTGAGAGATTCTGACCAAGTCTCATCTTCCTTTTCCTCTTTGAGAACTGAATTGCTGTCATTACATGAAGCTTATCTTCTTCTACCATATAACCCAAGGGCTTTGTTGTCACACTCTTCCATCTGATTGGGTAAAACCATAATCTTCTCCTCAATTCTAACAGGCTTATCTTCAGATATATTCCTCCCACTTTGACCTGAGAGGACCCACGGCTTCAGAAGAAAACCTCCTTCTTTTAAAATCAATTCCACGTTTGTCATGATGGCTTTCAATTTCTGAAGATCATTGTGGGATGTGAGAATGTTATCAACATAGCTATCCTGCTGGAGCACTCTGCGCTCTTCTACAAGGTGGACAAAGGATGCCAGATTCGCAGTTTCATGCATTGCAAACTGCGCTATTACACCCTGCATTACATCCGGCTTGTCCCCGATGTTGACTCTTGTAATTGCATATTCTCCCAACTCTTCCTCCTCAGAGTTTCACCAAAGGAATCTATGCAGATGCATTTCACAATCCTCCAACCAAACTGAGTTATACATCTTTCTGATATCTCCTAATGCGGCATAAATCCCGCTCCTGAATCTCAGTAGAACAGCACGTATCTGATTTAGGAAATCTGGGCCTTTTACCAACAAATCATTCATGCTAACACCTCTGAATCTTTGGCTGCTGTTCCAAACGAGTCTCACTGGAGTCGTAACTGAGTGGGGGTTCGGAGAAATGAGATGGCTTATATACCACACAGGACTATTCCAGCTGGCAGTTGTATCTCTCGATAACTTGACTGCAGCCTCTCTATCTAGCATGTCCTGCACTTGTGCTCTATAGGCAACTTTCCATTCAGGTTCTTTGGCTAGCTGTTTCTCCATTCTTAGAAATTTAGCTTAAACTGCAGCCTTGTTGTTTGGTGAGGAAGCTGGATCTTCTGACCAAGGATACTTTGTATGCCAAAGACTTTCAAGACATAAGTAAGGCCGCTTCTAATAATTTCTAGCTCCCTTTCTTCAGCAAGAGTCATTTCCTTTCCCCCTGGTTGACAATTCCCACAACGGCAACCTCCGCATTTAGGTTCACATGCTGCCCGATAGAATCCCACTTCCACCATTCCAGGAAATCTCGGCCACTGGTTAATGCGCGTGACTCATGGGATGTAATCACAGACTTGTTCAACAAAATTTGGTTACCTCTTCGTACTTCTCAGTTGCTATTCTCATTGACCTTGCAAAGTGCGTTTTGGACCTATAGGCCTGCTCAGCTACCTCTTCAAAGAGTTCAGGATTTGTTCCTCCAACCATCTTCCCCAGTGGCCCATCCCACAGCACGAGGTCCCCCACTATTCTAACCCTCTGTGGGGCTAGTTAGCCTTCTCTATGACTTATGAGCAGATCAACTACTATAGGTTTTGCAAGTTCATTCAGAGGGATGTCTGGAAAGAATTTCTTCAACCGTTCTGCTGGCACTGTTTTGTGAACTTCAGCAATGCTTTCTAATCCATAACAAGCCAACTGGTGTGATTTAAAACTGCCTTGATGAGTACTCACTCTAATCTTCAAAAGATACCGCTTGGTTTCAACTAGGGCTGTATGATAATTTATCGCGATACCACTAAATCCTATTGTAATCGAGCTGGCTGCGATATACAATGTGTTGATTTTTTTTTTTAATGCGTAGCTTGTCCGTGAAGCACGTCTCTGGGATCAGTAGGAAATGCTGCTCGATCTAAAAGCAGTGCGAGTTTGAGACACTTATAATGTGCATTTAAAAAGCAACACCCGTCAAACATGATCATTATAAATATACTTTATTATCATAAAATACCTGATGGGGCTTGAGTAACAGTGATAAAAAGTTGTCCATAGGCATTTCCTATATTCTAGAATGTGTTATGGTCTTCTTCTGCAGTGCGTATTTGGAGTTTCCACACGAGAGCGCCCTCGGCTTTCGGATGCAGCAGCATTTTCCCGTACTTCACTCAAAAGCTGTGCATAAATCACGTGATATTTATCATCGGTTTGTCGTGACAGCCCTAGTTTCAACTCGAATTTTCATCGAATTTTCATTTCATTGGATGTAGTTTGTGTCTGATGTTAAATCAATTAATGACCCAATTTTTGTCCAGCATTAGCTGTCACATTAAGAAGCATCATGATTACAGGTAGCTCTGGTAGCCCACTTTCTGCTAGTAAATTTGGCTGTTCTCTGGTCACTTTGAACACTTTAGCTACAGTATTTGAAAACACATTACGACATTGCTGTGCTAAATCCGCTGGAAGTTTACTGAGGAAATCCTCTTGATCTTGAGTACAGTGCCTGCTTCCACTATCTCCATCATGACAAAGTTTACCTTTCCTTTGAGTGCCACTGCTTTCCCCTTTCACAGTATTTGAGCATAAAAAATAACGATGCTCAGGAACATTCTCATCCTTACAGACATGATTCCTGCACAAATAATTGTGTTTGCAGAATGCACCACTGTCATGGACATCAAGGCACCTTTTACAAGCCCCCAGCGTCCCTACCGCAGCTTTTTTGTCTACTAACTCTAGTGACCGGAACTGTTTACAAAAGTAGAGCTTCCTGCTATGTCTAATATCCCCACAGACAACACACTCTACTTTGCCATTCATTGATTTTGTGGATTTTGTCCTTGCCCATCTTGGTTCGGCTCTGAATTCTTTCCTACCTGACTCCTCATCCCTTAGTTGACCAAGTTGTTCATAGATACTTTCTTGTTTTTTAAGGAATATCAAGAGGTTATCAAATCGATTGTCAGGCGTAACTGCATTTTGCTGGTCAAAGGCATAAACAAGCCACTCCTTCTTTAGAGGCTCAGGAAGTTTTCCTTCTATTGATTTTGTCACCAGTGGATTTTTAATAGCACCTATATTTCCAAGGTCAATCAAATCTCCAAGTGCTTTCTCTACTGCTTGGATTAGTTCAACTATTTTCCGTGGCTAGTGGCTCCTAACAGCAGGAATTTTTTGCAAGTCCTTCACTATTTCAATTGCAATGGCTGCTACATTCCCAAAGCGATTCTCCAGTACATGGAAAATGTCATCAGCTGTATTATAAGTGGTAAGACGAAGATCTCTTACAAGCTTTTCATCGAGACTATCTATCACCTGCATCTTCTTAACTTCCTTGCAGCCTGTAGATTTCCCCTGCTTCTGCAGTGCTTCCCAGTCCTTCCTCCATCTATGAAAATCACGCCTGTTCCCAGTGAACTTTGGGAGGGCTGTAGGGCTTAATTTAATTCTTGGCACGGAATGACTGGAGATTGCAGGTAGAGTCTCTTTCTCTTCTTCCCCTTGTCTCACTTGAATAAAATCAGCCTTTCTCGCAACTAACCTGGTGACATAATAATCAAGTTTTCTCAGAGCTTGAAGGACATTATTTTGTTCAGCTGAAGGAATGCATCTTTGCCACTGTCTATGCAGATTTCTTCCTTTCTTCACTACAGACTGAAAGTCCCCAAGCATGAAATTATAAACTTTATAATTCACATCTGGAGCCACTGCTGCAACATGTTCTCTCTCAACTTCAGCAGTTTCCAGTGCTGTTGCCAGTTCAACACCTCCAAACTTGGACCACAGAGCTTCATGAAGGAGGCTTTCACTTTCCTGCAGCTTACTCTTTCATTCACTTGCAGTTTCTTCCAGGTCAGCTCTTTTCTGTTCTGGGACCACAGCTGACTCGTCAGCGCCCAGCTCCGCCTCTAGTTCTACAATTATGCCTGCTTCGAGATTATCATTTGCTTCCATGACTTTCTCTGCTTGCTTTTTAAGCTCTGTGCTGGAACAATATCCGTATGTGCGTGTAGAGATGGAATTGTTCAAAAGGTTTCAGAATGCAATCCTGCTGGAAAGTTCCGGGCCTTGTGACCAGCCACGTGGCTCATCAAGGTGTGCGAGGCAGCAGAAGTCCATTGCTCCGTCTTCCCCCCAGTGGGGGGAAAAGGGCAGTCTCCGAAGAGAGACTCCGAAGAGAGAACGAACCAGTTTCTGATGAGGGCAGGTATAGAGCAAAAAGGCCAAGCTTCCATTTTCAGAGCAGGCTCGATATTTAACTTCATGAGAGGGCATGCCCACCTGAGTTTGAATCGACCAATCAGAGTTGAGCAGGGAAGAGGTTCTTTGTCCACTCAACAGCTAATTTGCATCTTTATGACCTCCTAGAAACTTTACAAAATACCAGTCCAAATTATAACATATTGAAAAGAAAGTGTTCTATGGTCACACAATATATATAAACAGAAGGTTCCCGGTTCGATTCCCAGGGCCGGTGGGTAACGACTGAGGTGCCCTTGAGCAAGGCACCTTACCCCTACTTGCTCCCCGGGCGCTGCAGTGATAGCTGCCCACTGCTCTGGGTGTACGTGTGTTCACCACTTGCTGTGCGTGTTCACTACTCTCTGGATGGGTTAAATGCAGAGGTCACATTTCGGATATGGGTCACCATATCTGACTAATAGGTCACTTTCACTCACTTAATAAACAAGGAGGAATTGTAAAGACAACATTTAGATATCAAATATGCTAGGTTTGAATTGCATCAAGTCATGATTCATTCGGATGTACGAATACAAACAAAGCCTGAATTAAACTTGCCTATTTAACAGTTACAGTAAACCTATATATTTAGATATATTTATAGAAAAGGACAGTTTAATCACATAAGTTCCTACTTGTCAGAGAAGTTTCTCTGGATAGCCTCAGATGTTAACTTCCAGGTGAGAGAAAACAGAGAGACTTCTCACCTCTGATAAAATGTAAAAAAAAAAAAACTCTTAACCTTTTAAGATTTATGACAGCCGCGGGGGTATATCAACTCATTATATTTACAACAATAAAACCTTTCTCATTGACATATTTTCAGTTTCTGTTGTCAGTTCATGACGCAACATCATCTAACAACTCACAATGAAAAACTGTGATATGTTTTTCTTTCACACAGTCTCATGGTAACCATGTGCATATTTACCGACAAACGTTGTTCATATTTATTTATCCAAACAGTCGATAACAGTGACAGGTTGTTGGAAACGCAGTTTTGCACTCATTTTATTCACGAGTTACCTGTCATACGGTGCTGCTTCTTCCTGCCGGGAAAGAGAGACATCGCGGGGAAGCACTGGCAACATTTTCCCACTGAATGAAAGTTATGGTTTATCCAAGAAGTTGCTAGGTTTGTCACTATGTGCTTCTTCTGAACAAAAGCGGCTAGAGGACTCGTAAAAGTGACTAAATCAAAAGATAGATTTCCTAATTTAGAAACACAGTTTTGTGTGTGCACCTCCAGAGAAGCGCTCGGCAGAATGAATATGGCAAACGCTGTTATGTGAAATTTTCTTCCCTTTGCCTGGGCCCCAAGCGCGCATGGGCCCCTGGGCCTGTGCCCATAATGCCCATTGGATAATCCGGCCCTGGTTGCGGTATGTTTTCTTGACATAAAACAGCCTGCCTGCCATAAAAAAAGAATGCGTTCAGTAAGCATCTGTTCAAGGAAAACATGCATTAAATCATAGTTTAAACTACCGTCTTTAAGACAGTTAATACTATTTCGGGCAGTTTCCCGGACAGGGATTATTTTAAACCAGGACTAGTCTTTAGTCAAATTATAATGTTTAAGTCATTTTTAAAAACATAATTTACAAAAAGACATTACTGGTGTACATATTGAGACACAATAATCACACTTATATATTTTAAGATATGTCATTGCAAGTTGTTTTCGATCAAGAAACTTCTAACGTTTAAATTAGTCTGGGACTAGGCTTAAACCCTGTCCGGGAAACCACCCCTTAAAGACAATATCATCCACCATGATCGTATACTTTATGCATTATGAGAATATACTGATAAACACGATAATAATATGCTTGCAGTTTGGTTATTTATTTTGTATTAGAGCACACATGAATATTAGTCCCTGTCAGATAATGACGGAGAGAGGGAAGACAAAAGGCTACTGATGTTGATAATTCAAATTCAAGTCAAAATCAGGATAAAATGCATCTTATAATGGCTAAAAACATAGTGTATATATTGTCACGAGTTCGGTGGTAGTGAGACAAGAGGAACCAAATGCAGACAGGGATGTGAGGGGTTAACAAGACTTTAATATAAATACAAAGACAAAACAAAAACCCACAATGGGGGAGAACAAAACAAAACATGGCAACAGGCACCAAGACTCACTGAACTAACAAGACTAGACTAATAAAACATTACATCAACTAAAACTAAACTTACTAACAAAAGGACCTCACCACAGTGACACAAACACACAAGCAATGGACCAGCCCAGGACAATGAAACATGACTATATAAAGGGGACGAAATCAAGAAGGAACAGGTGCGGGACATGAACTAATTAACAAGCAATAACGAGACGAAAGGGCGGGAACAGAGACGCCACACCGGAGAGAGGGAGTATATGGAAGGCCAAAACTGTCTCTCTCCACATAAAACAAGAGGTTCTGTCATGGCTCTGCCACAAGATCAAGAAAAGCAAGACAAGATGGGGAAGAACCATGACATATATTAAATTCATAATGATTATGATTATTAATATGTGACCCTGGATCACAAAACCAGTCTTAAGTAGCACGGGAACATTTTTAGTAAAAGACAAAAATACATTGTGTGGGTCAAAATTATCGATTTTTCTTTTATGCCAAAAATCATTAGGATATTAAGTAAAGATCATGTTCCGTGAAGATATCTTGTAAATTTCCTACCTTAAATATATAAAAACTTTATTTTTGTGAGTGGATGGTCTGCCACAGTGCCCCTGATTAACAACTTCAAAGGCAATTTTCTCAATATTTAGATTTTTTTGCGCTCTCAGATTCCAGAGTTTTAAATGGTTGTATCTCAGCCAGATATTGTCCTATTCTAACAACTCACATATCTATAGAAAGTTTATTTATTCAGCTTTCATATTATGTAAAAATCTCAATTTCGAAAAATTGACCCATAAGACTGGTTTTGTTGTCCAGGGTCACATATGTATGTTTGTATTGTTTCTGACCAACAATATTAAAATGTATGAAAATACACCAAATTGCGTCTTTATTTTCTTTCTTTCTTTTTTTAGCATTATATTTGTATATACATTTATCCTACAGCACCTTATATTTACTGAAGATCTGATTAGTGTGTCGTGTTCAGTTTGGCTGCCTGTGCGTGCAACCATTTTACGTCTTCGAAAAAGAATATGGCAGCCTCCTTAGGTTAAAATGAGTATTACATTTAGTTTTTTTTTAAGAAATTAAAATATTTGATGTGTTTCTAACGACAAATGCTAGTAATGTAAGGCTATTACAACGTATTAAGCCATACATCTCTCTATACCCTGGGTTCCCTTTAACAGACATTACTTTTTAAAGACAACAACAAACAGCTCGTTGGAAATACAACCAACTTTTTCCTGCGTTAGTGGCATCACGAATCCCAAAATTCACATTGACCCTGCCCACTGGAACACGGATAGGGTAATGGGCGGAACATCTCAACACACACACTAAGCGGTAAACCAGACTGGCTCAGCTTGACCAATCAGAGTATTTCGGAAAGAGGGACTTCATAGAACAGGAACTCAACAGCCTGTTTTCAGAGAATCCAGATGACAGTGTAAAACACAGCTGAAATGTATAAAATATAAATCATTTTTGAAAATCAAAACATGAACACTTATTGTTTAGCTCATCATAAACATAAAAAAACAGATAAATTAACATGGGTTAAAGTCAAATGAAAATCAAACTGACATTTCACTCAAAATCTCACAATTTAAAAACAAACAGTGTAGTGTCTAAGTACCTTGTTTTATGAATTTGTCAATCATTACATACTGTATAAATAAAAACATGATTTGTCATTAATGTAGTGAGACAATAAACATCCACACCAGAACCAATCTCTACTAACCTTCCCATACACTGCATATTTCATTTCTTAAAGTAAAAACGTCTCGGTTACGTTTGTAACCTCGGTTCCCTGATGGAGGGAACGAGACGTTGTGTCGAACCGACAGATGGGGTTCGTCCCTGAGAACCAATCGTTTGCAACTACTAGAAAAGGCCAATGAAAATTGGCAAATGAAATTTGCATGCCGGACTCCGCCCAGGAAATCCGGGTATAAAAGGGAGACGGCGTGCATCATTCATTCACCTTAGTTCTGAGGAGCCTGAGACCTCTCACGACTGCTGCAGAGGACAGCATGTGTTGTGGCAAGAGGACACAACGTCTCGTTCCCTCCATCAGGGAACCGAGGTTACAAACGTAACCGAGACGTTCCCTTTCTGTCGGTCTCTCGACGTTGTGTCGAACCGACAGATGGGGTTCCAATGGAAAACGCCATAACACTGTGCCCTGTCACAATCTCAACGAAGCGACGGTGACTGGGCTGGGCGTGTCAGCCGTGAACGCTACCGCAAAATTGTAACCTACCAGTGGGTAGGTAGGGGGTCCCAGAGCTTTCTTGAAAGGTGGGAAGGCCCCTACCTTCGGCCTCACAGGCGGCGGCCTTGTTTCTCTAACAGCGAGAAGCCGCCCGGAACTGTAAGGCCACTGGGTAAGCGCTACTTCCTCAAGTGGGGGATGCGCTACAGAGACCACATCCTACCGCAGGGAGGAGTCTAGTGGAGATACCAACATGGTCTCACCGATGGGGGAGAACTCATGGGAAGAAAGAGCGGCTGAAGAGAAAACCGCGAGGTGGAGGTCCACCTGGGGAGGTCATGGGTTACCAAGGTGGGAACCAGCATGAAGATACATCAGACGGAACTGCCCCACTGGGGGGTTGCAACGTCTGGTAGCACTAGGTCCGGTTAGAGCTATGTTGCGAATAACTCCGGAGATACCCGGCCTAAGGGGCAGGGCTGCTCTGCCCAGCCCGCCCCAGAAGGTGCTTGCTTAGTGATGGATGGAGTGCCTGTTCTTCGCCCAGTGGGGAAAGAATGGAGGCTGAATCGGTATACTGACCCACTCGAGAGAGGGGGAAAAGAACCGAAAAGGCGTACACCCTACCAGTTGCCGGTCCTACATGTGGCCATGCAGGATGCGGGCTGACACCGGCTCTATGCGGAGGTTGTAAAACCTTGCGAAGGTGTTGGGTGTAGCCCAACCCGCAGCTCTGCAAATGTCAGCGAGAGAGGCCCCCCGTGCCAGAGCCCAAGAGGAGGCTACACCCCGGGTGGAGTGGGCCCGCACTCCTAGGGGGCACGGGCGATTTAGGGATTGGTAAGCTGCCTTGACAGCATCCACAATCCAGTGGGCCAACCTCTGCTTGGAGACAGCTCTCCCCTGATGCTGACCTCCGAAACAGACAAAGAGCTGATCCGAGCTCCTGAAGCTCTGTGTGCGGTCTAAGTAAAGGCGCAGCGCGCATACTGGACACAACACGGAAGGGGTTGGGTCTTCCTCCCCAGTGTGGAGCGCCTGTAAGTTCACCACCTGGTCCCGAAAGGGAGCGGTGGGAACCTTGGGCACGTAGCCGGGCCGAGGTCTCAGGATAACGTAAGAATCCCTGGGTCCGATTTCTACGCAGTCAGGGGACACGGAGAAAGCCTGTAGATCCCCTACCCTCTTGATGGAGGCGAGCGCCATAAGGAGAACCGTCTTCATCGTGAGATGAGGAAGAGAGGCATCCCCTAGGGGCTCGAAGGGGGGCCTGGTGAGACCTGTCAGGGCTACATCCAGGTCCCAAGAGGGTATGGAGCGCGGACGAGGCGGGTTGCGCCTCCTCGCGCCCATTAGGAAACTAATGACCAGGTCGTGCTGCCCTAGAGACTTACCAGCAACTGAGTTGTGATGAGCAGCAATGGCGGCTACATACACTTTCAGTGTGGAGGGGGAGAGGTTAGTCTCGAGTCTCTCTTGTAGGAAGGACAGCACGGACCCGATCGCACAACTCCGTGGGTCTTCTCCTCGAGAAGCACACCAGGTCGAGAAGAGGCGCCACTTGTAGGCATACAGTCGCCTAGTGGCAGGTGCCCTAGCCTGAGAAATGGTAGCTACCACCACTGGGGGCAGATCACTCAGGATCGCCTCGTCCCGTCCAGGGGCCAGACATGGAGGTTCCAGAGGTCTGGCCTGGGATGCCATATCGTGCCCTTCCCCTGGGAAAGCAGGTCCTTCGTCAGGGGAATCGGCCATGGGGGAGCTGTCGTCAAGAGCATTAGCTCCGAGAACCAAGTCCGGTTGGGCCAGTGTGGCGCAACGAGTAACACATGCTGCTCCTCTTCCCTGACCTTGCACAGGGTCTGTGCAATGAGGCTCACTGGGGGGAAGGCGTACTTCCGCTTGTCCCGCGGCCAGCCGTGCGCTAGGGCATCCGTGCCGAGGGGTCCCTCGGTCAGCGAGTACCAAAGCGGGCAATGGGTGGTTTCGAGGGAGGCGAACAGGTCTACCTGGGCCTGCCCGAACTGCACCCAAATGAGCTGGACTGCGCGGGGTGGAGTCGCCACTCTCCGCGAGGCGTAGACTGACGAGAGAGCGCATCGGCTGTCTGGTTCAGGTCGCCTGGGATATACGTGGCACGCAGGGAGCGGGTCACGTGCTGACTCCACCGGAGGAGGCGTCGAGCAAGTCGTGTTAACTGCAGTGAGCGAACGCCACCCTGACGATTGAAATACGCTACTGCCGTAGTGCTGTCCGACCGGACCAGCACGTGCTTGCCCAGCACGAGAGGTTGCAGCCTCTTCAGTGCGAGTAGCACGGTCCACAACTCTAGGCAATTGATATGCCAGCGCAGGCGGGGGCCCGTCCAAAGCCTCGACATTGCGTGCCCGTTGCACACTGCACCCCAACCCTGCAGGGAGGCGATACACCACGACATGCCTCGTAACCTGCCCTAGGGGTACCCCTGCCCGAAGGAAGGTCATGGAAGACCAAGGGGTTAGGGTGCGTCGGCAGTGAGGCGTAATCACCATCTGCCTCCTGCCGGTGTGCCACGCTCTCCAGGGAACTCGACTCTGGAGCCAGTGTTGGAGCGGCCTCATGTGCATCAACCCGAGGGGTATCACCGCCGCCAAGGATGCCATGTGTCCCAGGAGCCTCTGAAATAGTTTCAGGGGAACCGCTGATTGCGTGAAATGATCCAGGCAGTTCAACACCGACTGGGCGCGTACTGCGGACAATCACGCTGTCATTTTGACAGAGTTGAGTTCCATACCAAGATAGAGGATGCTCTGCACAGGGGAGAGCTTGCTCTTCTCTCGGTTGACCTGTAGTCCCAATCGATCTAGGTGCCGGAGCACCAGGTCCCTGTGTGCACACAACAGATCTCGCGAGTGTGCCAAGATAAGCCAGTCGTCGAGATAGTTGAGTACCCTCACACCCCTCTCCCTGAGGAGAGAGAGGGCGGCCTCCACGATCTTCGTAAAGATTCGTGGAGACAGAGACAGACCGAAAGGGAAGACTCTGTACTGATATGCCCGACCCTCGAAAGCGAACCGTAGGAACGGGCGATGACGAGGGAGAATTGAGACATGAAAGTAAGCGTCCTTCAGGTCGATTGCCATGAACCAATCCTGACATCTGACAGATGCCAGGATGCGCTTCTGCGTGAGCATCCTGAACGGCAGCTTGTGCAGGTGTCTGTTCAGGGTACGCAGATCTAGGATGGGCGCACCCCCCCCCCGCCTTTTTTGGGGACGATGAAGTAAGGGCTGTAAAACCCCTTGGACATCTCGGCTAAGGGGACGGACTCGATCGCACCCTTCGCCAGAAGGGTGGCGACCTCGCCCCGTAGTACGGGAGCATCCCGGCCTCTGACCGAGGTGGCGAGGATGCCCTGAAACTTGGGCGGGTTTCTGGCGAACTGGATCGCGTAGCCGAGACGGATCGTTCTCCTCAGCCACCGTGACGGTGTGGGAAGCTCGAGCCAAGCTCCCAGGGACCGCGACAGGGGGACTAAGGGTACGATCTGCTTCATCGACCCCCCGGGGGGTGGTTCGATGGCTGGCAGTGCGAGTCTCTCGCCGGGGGGGCCCCGGGAAGAAGACTGGCTCTGCTGGTTTGCCTGCCTGGCGATGCAGCTCCACGCACCGTCGATTTGAGAGTGCTGAGGGCTGCAAAATACATTTGATGTTGCGCCTCGCCAAGACGCAACGTCGAGTGGCCGAACACCATCTGACAGAGGGTGAGAGCGGCTGTGAAGAACACCCAGGGAGATTGGAAACTCTTTTTGTGAAAAAGTGGGCGCTAGGCCCCCTGATGTTGGAACGGGGCAGGAACCGTCCCGGATCGACTGTCCAGCGATGACATGGCTGGGATCGGGCCCGATGGTGTTAACCTCCCTGGGGTCTTCCCGTCAGGGTCGCTTCTTCCTCGAAGGTTGCTGACCGGGTGGTGGTCTCCCCTTCGACGCCCTCTTCCGGGGTGAGTCACCGTCTGCAGGTTCGAACACCTCTGGAACCACCGAGACGCTCAGGGGAAGTCGCTGCAGGAAGGGACAGTCCGCTGCACCACGTCGTAGAACCGGCAATGTGAAGCTTTTGCTAAGTAGCAAGAGAAGATCTTCAAAACCGAAGGCTCCGAAGAACAAAAGGTGAATGAATGATGCACGCCTTCTCCCTTTTATACCCGGATTTCCAGGGCGAAGTCCGGCATGCAAATTTCATTTGCCAATTTTCATTGGCCTTTTCTAAGTAGTCGGAAACGATTGGTTCTCAGGGACGAACCCCATCTGTAGGTTCGACACAACGTCGAGAGACCGACAGAAAGGGAACAGCACTACACTTCATAAACAAGTTTCTTCATATCGATGCATAAACTTTCCTTAAAGCACTGTTTGTCAGGCTTGGATGGCTTTTCTTCGTTCTGTTGACTCTTGTGCCTGCATGTAATCCATTTCATTTTCATGCCTGGTTAAGATTGTATGAACTTTCCTCAGATAATGGCCAACAACCCACCCCCACTCTTAAAGGCGCCCTCAGCCTAACCTCTGCTTGTCATTAAAGGATAAAGCAAATGGCAGCAATTGAAGTGGAAATGTCGAGTCAACATGCAAGAGCGATGAAGATGTAACTCCTCCACCTCATATAACACATCTCCTTCAATTTCAAGGCAATGTTATTTTCACTGAGGCCCGAGTCGCATGCAGATGGACGAGAGACAAATGTTAGACAAATGAAATGACATTACTGACGTGACAAGAAGTGGGGAGAGCTAATGCAATTTCTCCTTTTATTGTTCCGCGGAGAGCTGCACCATGGGAAATCATAACACCTGCCGTCTGCCGTGCCTGTGGCGGGCTCCATCATTTAAATGATTTCGTTGTTCCATAGTTTACAACCATGATGAAAAATATGGGGTTTCGCTCCTGTAACATAATGCAAAAGTTCTGTTTCTTTTTCTTTCTGAAACTAAGAACCTCTTATTCAAGATAATAAATGACACTGGACATCAGAAATATGCCGGCAATCCTGTTGATGAATAAATAATGCTTGTGGTCTTTAGGAAAAGAATACAAATTAAATTAACAGACCTGGACTCAGCTCCAGAGAGCTGAGATGCAAAGGCCGTTTGCACTTTTCACAGAGAAAATTCTGACATTCTGTCAAGTATATAGAGCACCTTGGTTTTTAATTCTGAACAGTGTGAACACGTGTCTATGTTAACAACGCTAAATTTTGCACTGATGGAGACTGAAGATGACAACACACTCACATTACCTAGGCTAATCCATGTGGCCAGCAGGGGAACCAAAGCAGCCTGTCAAACCTTTCACAGCTTCTCTATGAGGCTGCTGTCATCTGTGGATATCATCCAAGTGCTACCTGTATACGGCAATACCAGAATGCACTTTAACAAATTCTAGTTACTGTAGAGTTTTTGTCAGTAATGTGTTCAACTGTGAGGTTACATAAGCTACCTTACGCACAAACCAGTGGTTCTCAAACTGGTGGCCGTGGCCACCTGGGGGGCCCCAAGATGGATCCAGGGGGCCACAGATTTTGTGGCATTTCAGGAAATATAGAAATTTATCATACATTTTATGCTGTCAAACATAAAAAAGCCCACCAAACAAAATAATTTATGTTCCAGAATTGTATAACTGAAAATGTTTTTGGTTTAATTAAAAATCTAAGTTTAAGATTATAAATCTTTATTTGGGGGACCACAAATCGATGCACCCTACACAGGGGGGGCCTTACAACGAAAAAGTTTGAGAACCACTGTCTTAAACATATTCCTGAAACTATTTGTTGCTGACTGCTGAAGCATTTACACACAGGCATAAATAATTTTATCAACACAGCAGTTGTGTAACTGAGGTTTTGCATGTATTTATAGATCTATGTTTAGACTAGGCTATATATTGATCAGTTCAAGTCAAATAGTATAAAGATCTGTGAGCTCCTCAAGCCTCAGTTTTTCCAGATGATAAACCCATTCCTTAACAAAGCATATGTTAGCCTGGAGCAAGAAACTGTTATGTGAACAAAAAGAAGCAAGAACGTTATACTGTATCCCCACCCGTGTCAGCATTTACCAGGGCTGCAGTTTCACAGAGAAACTGTCTTTGTCAATTTGGTCTGAACTGCGGATGTTGCTGTATAATTAGAGAATGACCCCATCCTCACCTGGTGCCTATACAGCTACTGTTTGACATCTCTCTAGGAGCTCTCTCTCTCCTTGTCTTCATTACTTATTTTGCTAGTAATTATGGGGAACAGCAGCACTCAAGAGCGTAGAGGTCAAAGTGTATATCAACCTTTAGCTTCAACCTACTATTTGTCTCAGCAATCTGTGTTTAAGGGACAGTTCATCCAAAAATAAAAGCCATCATTTAATAACCCTCATGGCATCCAAAACCTGTATATGACTCGAAAGAATATATTTTGATAAATGTCTCCGTGGTTTTGTGTCCATATATTACAAGTCAATGTGGTCCAATGTTGTTTGTTTACCAATGTTCTTCAAAACATCTATATTCGTACAGATTTTGAATGACATGAGGGTGAATAAATGATTAAATAATTGTACATTGGTTGTGGATGTTACAATGCATCATGGGATTGAATGAGAGCGCTCAATACTGTTCACTATGAATTTGGACACCATTAAAGATGGTTGTCCCCAAGGCCGGACTTACCATTGGCCTTGACTGGGCTCCAGCCCAGGGGCCCCGCCCTTCAGGGGGCCCGCCTGCTGTCGTTAATTTGATTTGTTTAGTTATATGCCAGTCATTTTATTTTTCATTTAAACTTTGTGCATTGGCCTACCAATGTTCAATAGCACTGCCTTATGTAAGGAACGATGACGTTTAATTGGCTAATCGTTCCGTCAGTCATGTTGGCGTTTCCTGATTGGTCATATGTGGATTCTATCCGTTACGTTTACCGCAGTTGAAACCTGTCTGCTCATTAAAACGCTTGTTCTAATGGCTGACGAGCGCAATCGCAGTGCCGCGCTTAAAGAAAACCAAAAACTGAGAGACAAGAACGCGAAAGAACAGCATTTAGGAAATAATGATTCTTTACACACATGGCACCACACCTTGATCTTTAGGCAGAGAATCCAGAGCATACCTGTCACCATCTCCCGCCAGGCCGCCACCCTCCGGTTTTATTTCAGTTATTTCAACTTTGAAACTCGCGGACCGACGTGGCTGGCGCCCGCCTTTGGTAGGCGAAGTAGAGTGGTAGCCGAAGTAGAGTAGAGAGGATTCACATCCCCGCGAAAAACTTTCTCTTATTACACCGCTATATGATTCCACTCCGCGTTTTCCATTTGACGCTCGCGCCTCACAGTCTGTGTCCGCTCACTGAAGACGACAGATTGTTTCATCGACAGGTAGATGCAGAGGCGTATTAAGACCTCATGGTGCCCCTGGGCAACAGCCCCAGAGGTGCCCCCCCCATCAACCCACACGCAAGAATCCACTCATTAAATGATTTATATATTAAAAGATTTTATAAGAATGAAACTCAGCAATTTACAATATACTATTTTACAAGAATTATACATTAACATGACACTTTTGTAGACTATAACACAAAAACAACTCTTTTCCATTAAGTATTTTTAACAATTAGGCCTACTGTAGTTAAGGGGAACCTGCTTTCTGTTGTAATGTTACATTTCAGGTTTTGATGTAATTTTAAAAAATCACTAACATTTTTTTAACAGTGTAAATGTTGTGCGTGCCACAAAATGGGGGTACAGGGACCGCACACACACACACACACACACACACACACACACACACACACACACACACCACACCATATAGTTTGCATGTATGTATTCACATTAGGGGGACAATGGAACAATGTACAGATTTTCAGGACATTGGGACTTTAATTCACCAAAGTGGCATTCACCAGATTACAATGTATAGCAAGGTTATTCATAAAAATAACATGAAACGTTATTGTTACTATTTTAACTGCTATACAGCTATTCAAACGCTCTATTTAAGCACAGTATGTGTAATTCTTCTTACTAAACGATCACATAAGTACTAAGATAAAAGTGTACTCCACTAAAAAGGACACAATGAATTGATTGCTATAGTGATGACACCGACCGTTCTTCACTTTCACTTTAAAACCCAGGTTTGGATCTTCAATAGTGGCCTTACTCCACGTACTATTATTAGCATACATTATCGGCACTATAACATCTTATTTCTGACGCATGCCATGTATATATACCTTTATTAATCAGTGCTAATCCCCGCATTTTTAGCTCCGCTACAACAATGCCTCTGCATCGTTCCCGCTTCCATCTGTTTGAAGATTAAAGTGTAGGCTACACGAAAGACGACTCGCCTCAATAGCAGTCACTTGTGATTGGCTGAATGTTAATTCACTCAAATCTATGTAACTAACCAGATAACATGGGCGGGAATTTTGGCGGAGGTGTGTCGAAAAAGTGCGAGGACAGAACCATTTTTATCTGAAAGTGGGGGTATTCCCGCACATGGTGCCACGCCTATTTAGCGCAGATGCGTGACTTAAGTCTTAAAAAACAAGTGCTTATGTACATTTATAAAAAATATATATTTTGTATTGCGGGTTTATTTGGTGCCCCTAAAGTCTTGGTGCCCCTGGGCACTTGCCCAATTGCCCATATGGTTAATCCGCCTCTGAGAGATGCAGTAGAGTCTACTAGCTGTTGTTGTTGTTACACTTTCTTTGCTTTTACAAAAAACGTGTTATGAAAAGTGTTGTGTTCTGCAGACATCTCTGAATAAAAACAGGTAATATAGAGTTTATTTCTAATATTTCCCGTTCTGTGGCCATAAGCGGTTCTTGTAAATAATACGCAAACACTGTTAAATCCATCCATGTAAATAAAAAATGAAAACATTCTGCTAACTAATAAACAAAGTTAAAACAACCGAACTACGGGACGCGTGAAGGGACAAACTGCGTTTAGATAGTTATTTCATTTCTGACGTTGAGATCTCTGGCAAAATGTAAATGCTAAATTAAGATGATACCTTGCAGATATACCATTCATGGATTCATGGCCTGTGAGCTGCATTAAACTGTCTCTTAGATTTACATTTAAGAATTTGACATTAAAATGATGTTATGTTAGTCATAAAGTAATTAAAACGATTTATAACAGAGGGGTGCCCTATTTGCCCTGCACAACCTCAGTTAACTAGACTTTACAAAACTATGGACCCATCTCATTATTATGAAACTATTTAAGCCATAATAAGACGTTTCATCTCATTATATGAATACAATTTTAATGTGCATTTCAAACTCATAGATCTGTCATATGCTTTACTGATGGAATTGCAATAGAATACTAATATATTTTTAACACTTTACACCGTTGCATTTGTTAACATTAGTTAAGCATTAGATTACATGTCTGCATTTGTTAATCTTTATTTTCAGTATTTACTAATATTTTTAAAAACATGCACCTGAACTAACATGAACAATTGTATTTGGCATTAACTAACAATAAACAAGATTAATAAATGCTGACAACTGTATTGCTCATTGTTGGTTTCATGTTAATGCAGGTGTTCTCAAATTTTAGATCCAAGACGTATAATCTCTCAACATCCTCGAGAAATACAGGGAGAACACACACATTTGTTCCTTTTTAGTAGTTTTCTTATTATGGATCAATAAATTTAATTTTAAAATACATAATGGTAGGGCTGTATGATTATGTCAAAAACTATACAATATCAAGGGGACTAATAATGTTGATTATTAATGTTGACTGGATTTTACATTTAAGTATGTTTGAAACTTCCTACACGCTATAAACGCACCACTTGCGGCTCCCACTGTCAAAACAAGCATTATAAACGTGTAAACCAATGAACACGTGTTATTGTTAGTCATTGGAGAAAAAAAACATTTACTAATGCTAACAAACACATGGTTTTAAATAGTACGGGGGCCCCGAAAACAACTCAAGCCCAGGGGCTCCCACCCTCCTAAGTCCGGCCCTGGTTGTCCCCTTAAAAGTGCCCTGTTCTAAAACTGGGTTTACATTCTAATTGTTTATAAAATCATCATAGTTTTAGCTGTATAGTATTTAAATGATAAATTACATCTTATCAGAAGACAATAGTCAATAATTTTAGTATCCATTTTAGTCAATCCATAAGTAGGTCTGTAGATAACAGCGATCACATCATCCAGCTCAGTTTAGATTAATTTAGTCAGTCAAAGTTTAATGCTCATTCAACAATATATAGAGTCAAACTGATATTATTATTAAATATTAAGTGTCTTTTAAACCTAGACATGGATGATATCTGAAATCATCCTCAAATCACTGGTATTTTAAATAAATGGACTAATAAATGCTGGGTAAAAAAAATCTTGTTGACTATCAGTCTTTCAGCCAAAAATGCAATGTCATTTGATGTCTATTTTGACTACCCTAGCATTATGAAATAAGATAGCACAAGAAAAAGTACAAATGTAGCTGGACGATAATTTATTCAGACTTCAGCATGGGATTTTGGGCTAATTCAAAAATGTATCAGCATTGATCTACCATTAGCAATTTTTGCCTTGTGTCTGAAAGAGATTATTCCAAATGAGAAAAGATTATTATGATTTACATATTCCGTTCATCTTTTCAGTACGATTTGCAGCCCTCTGGGCCCACGAGCAATTATCATTATAGGAATATTAGCTCACAAGCACACCTAAGGAATAAAGGATTATATGACAGTGAGTAAGAACGGTGCATTTGCTTGGGGGATAGACCAATGGAAAGAACTTGGCTCTTTGGACGTGGCTGCCTGTCAGAAATCCTGATGAATTATGTAAAGGCCTGAGCTGTCCGAGGTCTGCCTGAGAAATAGCTGCCCTCAGTGGACCTGACAGCCAAGATCTAACACAAAGCCAAACATTGCACTACCTTTACTCGGATGTTCCACCAAAAGCAGGGAGGCTTTGCAATTCTTTGAGACACACTGGGGCAAGAGGAAATAGGGAGGGAAATAGACATTAAGGGTAAAAACAGAGAGAACTGGTGACAAAAAAAGAAAGATCACACAGACAGACTCAAGAGAAAATACAAGAACCATATAACAGACCTATGCAGATACAGTGCTCAAATGATGCTACATTGGCTCTAAAAAATTAAAGGGATGGTTCACCCAAAAATGAAAATACTGTCATGTTTGCTTTGGCTTATTCACCTTTGTCACCCTGAGCCTGAGCTCTTTTCTGAAGGTGTACATTTAAAGTCGACACCTACAATTGTTCTGGTCTCATCCTTAAAAAAATCATAAAGGCATGTAAGATTATTGCATTAAAATATCCAAAAATCCTTCTCATTGTGTCGCCTGACAATAGCGTCATGTCAGCTTTTTCCACGGTTTCTGCTTTCACGGCCATTGAAATTATTGGTATGTTTGACTTCTTTTGTTGACGCACATACTAGTCGGCGTATGGCAACAAAGACAATGAATGACATCACAAGAGCAATTTGAAAGCAGTGTTGCAAAACTTTCATGTGCTTATTGATATAAATACATTTTATGATTCTTAATAACACCAAATTAGCTGTTCATGGTTCTGAATTGGTAGTGTGGTTTATATAATTTTATTTAGTTGGTTTTGGTCTCCTAGTTTGGTTGCACAAGTGGCATTCTAGAAATGCTGATATTTTATAAAACAGAAATATATATTATTTATTTCTGGATAGTTAGATCGTACAATCTTACATGATTATAGTCACGTTAGCGCAGACTCTCTTAATGTGTTTTGCTAAGCGTTTAGGCTTTGAGTGATTTTTTGGAGTCGCTCAGCAAGCAGTTCAAGAACACGGCTCAGGACCTCATCCGTCAACTCGAAGCCGCTGCTCCATTACAATGTTTAATTAAGGTCATTAATCCTGCTTATTTTTCATGAATTTCTCATTCATTCCGACACAAACCCAGCGTAACCTCGCTGCGGGGCAGACACCCCAGTTAATTACAGTGAGCACTGTTTCATTATATAAAACATGAAGTTTTGGCCTTCAGATGGGCTCCTTGAAGTACCCTTGCGGTTCACTGTTGATGCTAATTGCTATCACTGTAGCAAAAGAGAGTTGCATTAGGTCAAGATAACTCCTGGGCCGGCTTTGTGGAGGCTTTGTGTATGCAGGCATTTGCATACGTCACCGCAGGGTTGCTCAGCCTGGCGACTCTGAATAAAAATGTGAAAGCTTCTCTAATTATTGATAAAAGTCTGCCTGCTAGCCTGCAGCCTCTTGATAAGTCGTTCAGGCGTTTACAGGGTTTAGTTGAGTATTTTGTGGATAAACCTTGGAGACCAAGAATGAATAAATTATGTATATTTCCATTGTTTCAGTGTCGGATTGTTCCTTTGTAAAGTCTTTGGCATGAATATGACTTCATTTGGCCATTTTTCTTCTTTGGTTCTAAAATTTCATATTCATATTAAAATGTCTGTCAGCGGTTAATCAATTCAAGGTCAGATAACCAGTCTCTAATTGTTCATGGTCTGTGGAATAAAGCTACTGAAGATAACAGAGTATCTGTTTCCTGTGGCGACATTGTGTTCTCGTAGTTAACTTTTCGTAATTGATATGTCATTAGGTCTCATCTTAAAACAATAATGTGACGCTGTGACACATGGCATTTCAGAAAATAATAGCATGGTTTCTTTAATCTAAGCTTCAGGAATGTTTTGTTATTCCTCCCCACTTCATTTTTTTCTACCATCTCTACTGTGATGTTACACCCGTTGGGAAATTTGAAGGATCTTAAGGTTTTTCATGTCCTTGTCTCTTAAATTGCTGGATAAAGTGAATCCACTTACCGTGAGTGAAATCCAACCCAAAATGACAGCAATTTTTTTCTAAAGCCTCTTCATACTTCTATCATAATTTTCTTTTAAAACAATTTACCTCAGCGAGTAGTAATCCATTGATAATGTTCTGACTGCGCGAGTGATCTCTCCAGCTGAACAATGTACAGTAACCTTGAATTTCTCAGCCTTGAGATTTCATGAGCTCTGGCCATTCTTTACACTGCACTTTGTATTCACTGCATGCTTTCACTGTACTGAAAGGAGATTTGGTGGATAATACAGGTCATACTGTAACTGGCCTACCAGCATCTGTGCATGGATAAGAGAAGAGAAGGATTTAACAAACGTGTTCTCAATTACACTGAACAAAATTATAAATGCAACACTTTTGTTTTTGCCCAAATTTTTCATGAGCTGAACTCAAAGATCTAAGACTTTTTCTATGTACACAAAAGGCCTATTTCTCTCAAATATTGTTCACAAATCTGTCTAAATCTGTGTTAGTGAGCACTTCTCCTTTGCCGAGATAATCCATCCACCTCATGATTATTGCACAGGTGTGCCTTAGGCTGGCCACAATAAAAGGCCACTCTAAAATGTGCAGTTTTACTGTATTGGGGAGGTCCGAAAACCAGTCAGTATCTGGTGTGACCACCATTTGCCTCATGCAGTGCAACACATCTCCTTCGCATAGAGTTGATCAGGTTGTTGATTGTGGCCTGTGGAATGTTGGTCCACTCCTCTTCAATGGCTGTGCGAAGTTGCTGGATATTGGCAGGAACTGGAACACGCTGTCGTATACGCCGATCCAGAGCATGTCATGGCTCTGCTTCATTTAGTCATGTTTTTCTTGGTCTTGTAGCAGAGCCATGACAAAGTCTTTGGTTTGGTGTGGAGAGAAACATATTATTGTTCTTTTGACAATAATATGCGTTCTCTCCAGTGTCTCGTCATTGGCCCCGCTCCTCTCGTTTCCTTGTTATCCTTCCCTGAGTGTTTGATTAACCACACCTGCCCCATGTCGTTATCCCTCGTTTGTCTTCCCTTTAAATACCCTCTTGTTTCTTTGTCCTGTGCTCGTGGATTGTTCTGAGTTTGTGCTGTTTACCCGGTTTGTTTTGTCGTGTTATGTGAGTACTTTGCCTTGCCCGTGTTTTTCCCTTTCTATGTTATTTGAGACGTTGTGTCGTTGTTTTCTAGTTTAGGTTTTGTTTTTACCCAGCTGTTTTTGCCCCCTCGTGGGAAGTACTTTTGTTCTGTCTTTATATTTAGTTCAGTCCTCGTTACCCCATTGTGGGTCTTTTGTTTTCTGTTTTGTTGTTTTATAAATAAATACCCTTTGTTAATCCCTTCACGTCTGCCTGCGCTTGGGTTCTTCTGCCATTCATGACAGAGCATCCCAAACATGCTCAATGGGTGACATGTCCGGTGTCAATATCCATATTGACAACGCTATTAACGTTGATGTCTAACATCCGCTGCAGGTGAATGAGAGCTTTTTTTCCTGCTAAATGATGGTGACGAAAGCTCCCGCCCACAGGAGGTGGTGTTTCTGTGTGAAAACAAAAAATGCTGTGTTCGTCACAGGAACTTACGACATGCGTGCGTCATTTTAGACATTATCGTTAATATTGTTGTCAATTTGGATGTTTCTCTTAAACAAACGCATCGATTCGCTTCAGGAGGCCTTTGTTATGACCACGGAGCCTTGTCCAGCCATTCTTTGATCGATGGATGCACTTTTTGGAGCCCATTCTACCGCTTGGAAGTAAAAGGATATGTGGTATTATAACTCCGACTGCATTATTCTTCAAGAAGAAAGTCACATCACTTAGGATGCCTTGAGGGTGAGTAAAACATGGGGAAATTTTGATTCAGGCCTGAAGTATCACTTTAAGTGACAATCTAGGAATTCACTAGTTGAAAGCATGGAGACAGTTGGTCCTCAGTTTTTTTTAGATGTACAAAATTTACCTGAGATTTTACCATTCAGGAGCATGTTATGATAGTTCTGCAAAGCTTCATACCAATGTAAATTTACAGATTGGCACAAAAATACAACAATTACTTGCTTTCCTCGAATATGACTGAACGAGAGACATTCTGAAGGATCTAATATAGGACCTGGAGCCCTTTTCAGAAAGAAGGTTTAGTGAAAACTCTGAGTATATTAACCCTGAAATGAGGGAAACTCTGGGTTTTCCGTTTCAGAATGTGAGGTATGTCAAACCCGAGAAAGCGGGGTAACTTAAGCCCATTTCTAAAGGAGAGGTAATTTATACTCTGTGTCAGTAACCATAGTAACTTACTCTGTGAACCTAACCTGGTCGGGAGCAGGTTTTCTTTGGTACTCCCAGAGTTTATTTCCATCTCCTCCCCCTTTTAAAGCGCAAGTGGTGTAACTCATTCATTCATTCATTACACACATTTTGATCACACAGAGATCATCTCAGTGACTTATATGTCATATGTGCTTTTATAAAGGATTCATGAAGAGGCTGCATTAATTCATTGGGATGTACTTTGATTTCAGGAGAGCAATTTAGGACCCGAGTGGAATTTTGTCATTTCCCTGGCATTTTTATTAAAACTGTACCGTTTTTATTTACAGTGAATTAGATTAGATATCAAAATATATCTCATCCATCCTTACATCAACAACATCAGCCACCATACGTGTATTACATCAGAGCGTAATTTTCTATGAACGATGAGAAATGACTTAATAAAGTGCATGAATAAAGAAATTAATAAATACAGACATACATGAAGTGATAAAGTCATTTTGATATGCAGCCATTCCAACTGAAATCTGCTCAGGATTAATTTGTTTGTTTATTGGTACATTTGTCAATTAAGTTTAAATTAATAAAGTCATTTTCAGGACATCAGTAAATCCACTGTATGCAGAGCGGAGGTGTGCCTCATTCTCAAGTGCTTTCTGCCGCCATGTTGCTTTATTTGGTGCCATTGCCATGGTGAATCGTGATATCGGAGCTCCATTGATGATGGCTTTTTATAGGCGTGGTGCACGCGCTTAACCCAGGGTAAGCCTACCCAGAGTAAATTGAACTAACTCAAATCAGCTGTTCTGAAACCAAAAACTCAAAGTTTCTAATGTCTAAGTAAACCAACTCTGAGTTCAAGGTTTAACCTAGGGTTGGTTGAACCTCCTTATTGAAACGGGCCCCAGATCTACACTTCTAGAGTAGATCTAGAGCTTTACTGTTTTGTATCCCTCCACCCACCACAGTACTCATTAAAACAATGTCAAGACAAATTTCTTAATGTTCCTAGCAGACAAGTCACGCAGGTATTTGTGACGCTTGTTCACTTGCGCTTTTGCTCTCTGTCACTCTTTCCCGCACGTCATGTCTCTGTGTCTTTGGTATAACTTCTCAAAAATAAAATATGTGTTTCTTGGACATCCCTTGTTTTTTTCCTGTCCATTATCTGTCGAACTGTATTATAAAAGCCATATCACCTTGTCATTGAGCCAATGCAGCAAAATAACATAAAATCACAGCCATGTTGATACACAGCCGTGAAGCAGCTTTGCTCTCGTGATTGCTTCAGAAAGAAGCGGAAACCCCACCTTGAGATACTCCAGATGCTATTTCTTTTCAAGAACCGAACATAACCCTCTGCTTTCCTTCCGGCACATAGCAGTATAATCATGTAAGAAGCTGTTACAACTGTACGGTCTACACCTGGGATGACAACTCATGCTCCTGGAGGATGACTGTCATGCACAGTTAATATCCCACCCTAATAAACCCACATTAGTCAAGGTCTTCATAATTACTTGAAGAAAATAGGTGTGTTTGTTAAGGGTTGGAACTAAGATGCCGTTTACACTGGACTGCTTGCAACTAAAAACGAAAAGGGTTTTATGTTTTGGCTGTTCGTTTGGCAGGCTGAAAACACAAACTTATGAAAACGGGTCTCAAAGCTGTCGTCCCCTTTAAATGGCAAAGCAACTTTGTGAAAATGGTGACGTCATGCGCATGTGTATGACGTATTCAGTCGTGCGAGTATACCCTAAACAATAATGGTTGCGTCCGGTCAAACTTTTACAGAAGCCGTGCCACTCGGTGGCCATGTTTGCAATGCTATTTGCATTATAGCAAGTCAACAGTCCTATCCACTCGAATGGGGTAAGGCAGATATTTTTAAAATCTATGGTAAAAATCACAATTAAACAGCATTTCCCTTTCTGTCGGTCTCTCGACGTTGTGTCGAACCGACAGAATGGGGTTTGTCTTGAGAACCTATCATCTTCTGAGTATTTAGAAAAGGCCAATGAAAATTGGCGAATGAAATTTGCATGCCGGACTCCTCCCCGGATGTCCGGGTATAAGAGGGAAGCCGGCGTGCTCATTCATTCACCTTTTGTTCTTCAGAGCCTACGCATCTGATGAGCTTCTCTACGATCTTTTGTGATCATTTTTCTGCTGGAATCTACGACGTGGACAGCGGACGGTCCCTTCCTGCAGTGACTCTCCTGGGCGTCTCGGCAGTTCCGGAGGTGTTCTAGCAAATTTCCTTTCTAAAAGAGCAAATTTCTCCAGCGTGGCATGTCCAGCTGTTCTCATGGGTGCAACACACTCATCGAGGAGGGGGACGGACACGATGCCTGCTTCCAGTACGCTGGGGCAAACGTTGTGGATACGTCCTGCCCGCACTGCGGGCGGTGACGATTCAGACGTTGCGTCATGGGTGGCTATGTTCCCACGTGACTCAGCCGCCACCTCGTTTGCTCCCCGTTCCATGGCGGCAGGACTACGGCCCTGCCGTCCGCTACGGCAAGCAGCAAGGGTGATATGAGGATTACTGTGAGCGATAATCCACCAGCCACTGGCTCACTGACCGTTCGCACCTCGTCTCGCTCGTCTGACCATTCCCCAGGAGACGGTCCCACCGTCTTATTCCTCAATCACGTATTCGGACATGATGCGTGATGATGAGATGTCTCTTGCAGCATCGGGGGGTGACGTACTGCCATCTGACTCCGACGATTCCTCGGGCTCCCTCCCTTGGGGGGTCGAGCCCAGGAAGAAGCGGATGTCGAAATGTCAGCCATGCTTTCCCGGGCCGCCATGAGTGTTGGGTTGCAGTGCCTCTCCCGGTGCTCGCGGCTGGCTACATGGTGCCTCGGGTTTGAGCGCGGCTCCAAGCCGCGCCCGCCCCCAGTGCCGTGTTTACCGGAAGTGCATGAGGAACTTAGTAAGACCTGGAACACCCCCTTTCCGGCACGTTTCACATCAAACAAAGTTCTGTCACCCTCTCTTCCCTCGAGGTTGAGACAGCTAGAGGATACGTCGATGTCCCCCAGGTGGTGCCGCCGCGGTGCACTCGTGCCCGTAGGCGGTGGTGGCCACCTGGGGGGGGCTCGACCTAGACTCCCGTCCAAAGCATGTGGGGTCTCGGCATCTCTGGTGTCGAGAGCTTACATTGCGGCGGACCAAGCTGCCTCCTCTCTCCACGCTATGGCTCCTGCCAGGACAGGGCATTGAGAGAGCTCCACGAGGGTAAGACCGACCCAGCACTTATGCAGGAACTCCGCACCACCACCGACCTCGCTCTACGGGCGACCAAGGTGACCACGCGGGCCCTGGGTCGGACGATGTCCACACTTGTGGTCCATGACAAACTCCTCTGGCCGAACCTTGCTCAGATGAGTAACGCCGAGAAGGTCCGCTTTCTCGACGCACCCGTCTCACAAGGGGGGGGGGCTGGTTGGTGATACTGTCGAGCCGCAGTTCTCGACAGTAAAGAAGCAGTCCTCCGTGCCGCGACTCGGCCGCCTCAGCCGTCGAGTCCCGTGCACTGCCTGCTTCCCAGCAGCCCTGGTCCTCTTCGACGCCCTCCAGCTCTGGCGCCCCCCCACTCAGGCGGCCCCCCCTGGAGGAGACAGCGAAGAGGAGACCATCGCCACATCAGCAGCCACGGCGAAGCGGCCCTCATGGGAAGACCTCAGGGGGATCGAGGCTACCATTGGGCCCGACCCCAGCCACATCGCTGGGAAGTCGGATAGGGACGGATCCTGCCCCGTCTCTCCATCTGCTGGCCCCCTCCGGGGGGCTAGCGCCCACTTACTCTCAAAAAAGAGAGTTTCCTCTCTCTCTGGGTTATCACAGCCGCTCCCACCCTCTGCACGATGGTGAACGGCAAACTCGACGTTGCGTCACGGCGAAGCGCAATGTCGAGTATAAACACCAGCCCTCAGCACTCTCAGTCAGACAGTGCGTTGAGCTGTGCAGTCGCCAGGCAGGAAAAGCAGCAGAGCCGATCTCCTCCCCGGGGGACCTCCCCCGGCAAGGAATCCATACTGCTAGCCATCGAACCACCCCCCGGGGGGATGATGAAAAAGATCAAACCTTTAGTCCCCCTGTTACATTTCTGGGAGCCTGGGCTTCCCAGACTGTCAGGCTGGCTAGGGAAGACGATCCGTCTCGGCTACGCGATCCAGTTCGCCTCATGCCTGCCAAGTTTCAGGGCATCCGTTATACCTCAGTCAGAGGCTAGGATGCTCCCGTACTTCGGGCCGAGGTCGCCACCCTTCTGGCGAAGGGAGTGATCGAGCCCGTCTCACCAGCCGAGATGTTCAACGGGTTTTACAGCCTGTACTTCATTGTCCCCAAGAAAGGCGGGGGGCTGCGCCTTATCTTGGGTCTGTGTGTTCTGAACAGGCACCTACACAATAACTACCTTTCAGGATGATCACGCAGAAGCGCATCCTGACGTTCGTCAGGTGTCAGGACTGGTTCATGGCAATCAACCTGAAGTACGCGTACTTCATGTCTCTATCCTCCCTCGACATCGGCCGTTCCTACGGTTCGTGTTCGAGGGACGGGCATTTCAGTACAGGGTCCTCCCCTTCGGTCTGTCCCTGTCTCCACGGGTCTTTACTAAGGTCGTGGAAGTGCGCTCCTTCCCCTCAGGGAAGGAGTTGTGCGGGTACTAAACTATCTCGACGACTGGCTCATCTTGGCTCACTCTCGAGATCTCTTGTGTACACACATGGACCTGGTGCTCCGGCACCTAGATCGGTTGAGGCTACAGGTCAACTGAGAAAAGAGCAAGCTCTCCCCGGTGCAGAGCATCCTCTTTCTCGATATGGAACTCGACTCTGTCCCCGTGAAGCAGCGCGACTGACTTCAGAAAGCGCCCAGTCAGTGTTGAACTGCCTGAAGCTTTCAGGCAGTCAGCGGTCCCCCTGAAACTTTTTCAGAGGCTCCTGGGATACATGGCATCCTCGGTGGGGGTGGTCCCCCTTGGGTCGATGCACATGCGACCGCTCCAACACTGGCTACAGAGTCAGGTTCCTTGGAGAGCGTGGCACACCGGCAGCAGGTGTATGGTCATCACGCTTTTCTGCCGACACACCCTAACCCCCTGGTCTCCTATGACCTTCTTGCGGACAGGCGTCTCCTTAGGGATGCCTAGAGTTGTTGGTTGTGCTACTTCCATTGAGGAGGCTACTACCTCTCGTGCAGGGCAAGCACGTGCTGGTTTGGTTGGACAGCACAGCTGCTGTGGCGTATATCAATTGGTGGCATTCGCTCACGGCAGCTAACATGACTCGCCCGGCGCCTCCTTCTCTGGAGTCAGCAGGTGATCAGTTCCCTGTGAGCCACACACATCCCAGGCGTCCTGAACCAGACAGCCGATGCGCTCTCTCGTCAGTCGACGCCTCGCGGAGAGTGGCGACTCCATCCCTGTGCAGTCCGGCTCATTTGGGAGCAGTTCGGCCAGGCACAGGTGGACCTGTTGCCTCCCCGGACTCCACCCATTGTCCGCTTTGGTACTCCCTTTCCGAGGCACCCCTCGGCATGGATGCCCTTGCGCACAGCTGGCCGCGGGACAAGCGGAAGTACGCCTTCCCCCCAGTGTGCCTCATTGCACAGGTCCTGTGCAAGGCCAGGGAAGAGGAGCATCAAGTGGTACTAGTTACGCCCCATTGGCCTAACCAGGACTTGGTTCTCGGAGCTAGGCTCTGACAAAAACTCCCCCCCTGGCCGCTCCCCCTGACGACGATCCTGCTTCCCCAGGGGAAGGGGCACGTTACGGCATCCCAGGCAGAACCTGGTCTCCATGTCTGGACGGGACGAGGAGATCCTGAGTGACCCACCCCCGGTCTGGTTGGGACGTCACTCAGGCTAGGGCCTCGGCCACTGGGCGGCTATACGCCCATAAGTGGTGCCTCTTCTCGTCCTGGTGCTCTTCTCCGCAAGAAGACCCGCGGAGTTGCTCGATTGGGAACGAGCTGTCCCTTCCTCAAGAGAGACTGGGGAGTAACCTCTCCCCCTCCACACTGGGAGTGTATGTAGCTGCTACGGCCGCTCATCATGACCCAGTTGCTGGGTAGCCTCTGGGACAGCACGACCTGGTCATTATGTTCCTAAGGGGCGCGAGAAGGTGACCACCTTATCCGCGCTCCGTACCCTCTTGCGACCTAGGTGGCCTCAAGAGGCCCCGCCCCCTTTGAGCTTCTCGGAGTTGCCGCTCTTTCTCACTCTCGATAAATACGGCTCTCCTGATGGCGCTCACCTCCAAGAGGGTAGGGGATCTGCAAGCACCATCCGTGTCCACAGATTACCTAGAACTCGGGCCCGGGATTCTCACGTTATCTTGAGACCCCGCCCCGGCTACGTGCCCAAAGTTCCCACCACTCTCCCGAGAGACCAGGTGGTGAACCTGCAGGCGCTCCCCACCGGGGAGGAAGACCCAACCTATCCGTGTTGTGTCCAGTACGCGCACTGCGCCTCTACTTGGACCGCACGCAGAGCCCAGAAGCTCTGAGCAGCTCTTTGTCTGTTTCGGAGGTCAGCAGAAGGGAGGGCTGTCTCCAAAACAGAGGCTGGCGCACTGGATCGTGGATGCCGTCGTTATGGCATACCGATCTCAATTCGCCCCTGCCCGTTGGGAGTGAGGCACACTCCTAATGGGCACTGGTTCAGGGTGCTTCTCTAGCAGACATCTGCAGAGCTGCGGGTTGGGCTATGCCCAACGACTCCATGAGGTTCTAATACCTATGCATGGAACCGGTGTCAGCCCGCATCCTGCAGGGCAATGTGTAGGACTGGCAGCCGGTAGGGCGTACGCCTGCGAAAGCCCTTACCCCTTCCTTTAGGGGGATCAGCGGCTATTACGCCTCCCCTCTTTCCCCCACTGGGTAAAGAACAGGCATTTTATCCATCACTAGCACATTCCTCGGGGCAGGCTGGGCAGAGCAGCCCTGCCCCCTTAGGCCGGGGAACAGTTGAGTTATCTCCCACATAGCTCTAACCGGACCTAGTGCTCCAGACATGGTAACCCCCCCCTGCGTGGGCTGTTCCGTCTGATGTATCCTCATGAATGGTTCCCACCTCGGCAACCCATGACCTCCCTAGGTGGACTCCCACCTTGCGGTTAACTCTAGTCCGCACATTTTCCCATGAGTTCTCCCCTGATGGTGAGACCATGTGGTGTCTCCACTAATTCCTCCCTACGGTAGGTAGTGGTATCTGCAGCGTTTTTCCCCCAGGGGGGAGTAATGCTTACCCAGTGGCCCTTACGGTGCCGGGCGGCTTCTCGCTGTTTAGAGAATTAGGCCTCCGCCCGTGATGGCCGGTGGCAGGGGCTTCCCAACTTTTTGGTAAAGCTCTGGGTCCCCCTTCCTCTCCACTGGATGGTCATAATTTCGCGTTAGCGCCTACGTCTGACTCGCCCAGGCCAGTCAACATCGCTCCGCTAGAGATTGTGACGCGGCTCAGTGCTGTGGCGTCTTCCATAGGAACCCCATTCTGTCGGTTCGACACAATGTCGAGAGACTGACAGAAAGGGAACGTCTTGGTTAAGGATGTAACCTCAGTTCCCTGATGGAGGGAACGAGACATTGTGTCCCTCATGCCACAACACTGGCCGCCCACACCAGCGGTCGGGGGAGGATGCTTAAGGCTCCTCAGACCAAAGGTGAATGAATGAGCACACCGGCTTCCCTCTTATACCCGGACATCCGGGGAGGAGTCCGGCATGCAAATTTCATTCGCCAATTTTCATTGGCCTTTTCTAAATACTCAGAAGATGATAGGTTCTCAAGACAANAGGCTCCTCAGACCAAAGGTGAATGAATGAGCACACCGGCTTCCCTCTTATACCCGGACATCCGGGGAGGAGTCCGGCATGCAAATTTCATTCGCCAATTTTCATTGGCCTTTTCTAAATACTCAGAAGATGATAGGTTCTCAAGACAAACCCCATTCTGTCGGTTCGACACAACGTCTTGTTCCCTCCATCAGGGAACTGAGGTTACATCCGTAACCAAGACGATTTCCTATCAAAAATTAAACCTGACATGAACTGGACCATAACTTTGGTTTACTAAGCTTAAATTGCGCTAAAAATCACCTTCTTCGAGATCGCTTCATCTACTGTCCATGTGCACAGGCTGGCAAGTGCCAGAATCGTCAGTCAATATTGATTGACGATTAGCTCGTTTCACTGGAAGGCAAGACTTCCTTCTCTAATGTGGCCATATTGGCCGTTGAATTTCTCCTAATTTATTGTAATGGCAGTGGCACATCTTGTTAATATGAATATATTTGATACGGTACTGTGTGCTTGTGCCATGCTACATACTTATTAACATTTTTACAGCAAAAAGTAGATTTACTGCACCACTAAGACCAGCGGAGAAACATTATTTACATTCGCCAGACACCGATGTTAAAGTATTTGTCTCCCAACATATTTTGTAACTGGATGAGGGATGCTTGTTATAAGACACATTTGCTGCTTTCTACATTTAGGTCACACTTCCAATATAAAAGTTAATTAGTTGAACTATGGCAGGGTCTATAATTTCTGCATTGTCCTTCAGCATCTGTGGATGAGGGGGATTTCATAGCAGCCAGAGGCGTTATGAATGAAGATTGCTCAACACTACACAGAAAAGCTTCACAAATACTTTAGAATGGACTGGTCAGAGCACTTTTGCCTTCTGATCTAATTGTTTGGTAATGCAATCTCATCAGTCATTGTGGTTTTCAGACTCTTGAGTGCTTGTAACTCTCTCATAATATCCAATTTTCCCATTCTCTTCGCACTTTTTATTTTCTCTGTCATCCAAAGTTGATCATTAATCATGATTTCCTTTGGCACACTAATATCAAGAGGTGTTTGTACACCAGCGTTAAGGATGTAAGACATGTTGACAATGTCTTTCTGTTGTGTTTTGATATATTATGGAACATCTGTTTGATCAAGACACATAGCAAAAGTCTATTTTTCTTTCGTCAGTCCCTCACTTTGTACTTTAATGTGGCTTTACAGATTAGTTCAAACCAAGTTATGTAAGGAGGCAAATACGTTTGCTGTCCACTGGAACGGCATTGCGAATATGCATGTGATGCAGCTCTAGGTTCATGAGCAGAGGTTGCATACATCCTTGTCTGTATGAGAAAGAATCCATAATTTCTAAGGAAACATTAATTGGGCCCTCTATGTCCTCGCAGTTTACACTAAATAATTCCAGCAAGTTCTCGCATATGCTTTCAGAGGTGACAAAAGCTGTGTGAATTCTGGCAAGATTTTCATTAGCTAATGCTTATTTGAGCGAGCGTTTGCAATTGCTAGGCGACAGCATGTAAACAGCAGCCTGTGGTCTGACACCAAGAAATGCGTTAACACTATCAAATGTTCACATCTGAGGAAAAAAAGAATTGATAAATCAGTTTTGAATAAACTGTTAACTGTGTGTAGCCCAGTAGAGAAATGACAAGTACAAAATGAGTAACCAGACTATCTGTTTCAGTCAATTTTATTTGTTTTACAATGTTACCTTCTTCTATTGCTGTAAAGGGGAAAATATGTGTGGTTATCACTGTTAACCTTTTATTAACTGTTATTGTTTAATGTTTGTTTTTCAATCTTTTAAGTTTGAGTAAAATGTTTTGCATGCTCACTGGTATGTCACGTGGAGACGGAGGGGGAGGGGAAAAAAGAGACAGAGACGCAAGGAGAAGGAATAGAGAGCACATGGGGAAAAGAAGTGAATTGGGATCGACATATATGTGAACAACATTTTGGTAAAGTGCTATCCAGTATATTGGGGTGACTAATCCTTAAGAATTACCCGGATAGATCTGTGTGCTGAACAGTACTTTGGCTAAAAGTGCTATACAGACTTTTCAGTGACTCGGGTGTAGCGGCTAACGGCTAATGGCTAGCGCCTGCGCTTCGACCGAGAGGAGACCGCATGTGATTCTACAGAGAGACCGGGATTGTGTTTGTTTGCTGGCTGAGCGGACTAAGGACACAATTTGGGAACGGGAGAGGGGACCAATGGATCTGTTTCGTTGGGTCCGGGTGAGCGGTTAGAGTGGACGCCACGGAGAGCATACGCTCTAATCATCGGAGCACATTGAGACGGAAGCGCTGACGTGACCGGCGGGGTTTGCATAACTTTTGCGGTGAGCTCATTGTTTTATTTGTGCTCTTCGGAGTGAAGCAGCCATTTATTTCAGGCAACAACGATCCCAAGCTCCGATTCAGGCCTGCAACATGAACATTGGGGATTTTTTTTACAGTTATAGGCCGGCTTTTGGTTGCTGGGTTTACAATACTGAGTATTGTTATTGACTATTATCTACAGCTGTGATTGCTTTAATTAATATTTTTCATCATGTATGTATATATTCATTGTTTGTCAGTAAACGTTGGCCATTTCAGTTAGTTTGTGGTTCATTTTCTCACTCCACTGTTAAACCTTCTATTTTCTTTTTAAATCAGGAATTCAGGTTAGCCTCCCCCACTGACGCTACATAAAATGGAGGCACCGCTGGGATAGAGGGTTTCTGATTAGCTTTCCAATGTTTGTTGTGTGTAAGTGAGAAAACCCAAAAATGGCTGACCGATCAGTGATAGTAGCTGAGCTTAAGGGATGATGTCGTGGTGAAGGTTTGGATGAAAGTCATGCTCTTATGGTCATGGTACCTGAGGATGCTGATGTTGCTGAAATTGAGGATGCATTGCAGTCAGTAAAGAGTTTGGGCCGTGTTCGTATACGAGGAAGGACATTTAGTGTAAAGCAGAATAGGATAATGGCTTTATGTGAATGTAGAGAGCGACTAACAGTGAAAACTGTTCCTCAGAAAATATTACCCTCTCGGGGTGGAGAAGCATGGCCGGTTGTGGTGATTGGCGAAAACCCTAACACTGCTGATGAGTTTACTCATAAACTTTTGAGTTTGTTATAGGCAGAAGGCAAGACAGTGGAGGACCTTCGTGGGTTTTTGCCAAGTTCAGAATCAGCTAACAGCTCAGGGTCTGTTCTGCAAATGGTAAGCAGTTTGTTGAAAACCTCTAAGCCTTCCAATGACAGTGTCAGTTATCGTCGCATTCGACTATTTTCTGGGGTTCTGCCCACTCCAGGTGGAGAGGAGTCATTCGATAACTGGCTAGAGCAAGCTCAGTTGATGGTTGAGGAAAGTGAATGTGCAGACAAAGAAAAGAGGCGTAGATTAATGGAGAGCCTTAAAGGGACGGCTCTAGAGATTATTAAGTCTGCTAGAGTCACAGATCCTGATGTAAGCTCAGCAAAGTGCTTAGAAGCACTTGAAAATGCTTTTGGAACAGCTGAGTCTGGAGAAGACTTATATTTCTCTTTTCGAATGATGCGACAGCAGCCACCTGAAAGGTTGTCGGAGTTTCTGAGGCGGCTAGAACAGTTATTAATCAGAGTTGTGCAGCGCGGTGGTATTTCTGCTGATCACATGGACAAAGCTCGTCTAGAACAGGTGCTGAGAGGAGCTACTGCTTCTGATCTTATGCTGGTGAATCTTCGGTTAAGAGAAAGAAGGGAAAATCCGCCTACTTTTCTTCAGCTTCTGAAAGAGGTAAGATCTGAAGAAGAATATGAGATTTCAAGGAAGAAGTTAAATCCCTCTGTGCAGTGTGTTCTGACTAGACAGGAAGTAGAAACGAGGCAAGCTGAGATTCAGAGCCTGAAGTCAGAAGTTAGAGAGCTTAAGTCTATGGTTGCCTCTGTGGTAAAAGAACCAATCTCTACAGTGCAGGAGTGCGCTGAACAAAAGCCGACCCCCTTTGATCCTGAACTCGTGGCTTTGAAGAAGCAGGTGAAAAGGCTGCAACAAAAATTAGCAATAAAGAAGCTAAATCTGATGTTGCCTCTTCTAAAGTAGAAGTGTCATCAAGACCACCACATTCTCAAATATCGCCAGAGGAACAATTTTGTTATCGTTGTGGAGAGAATGGGCATTTCGCTGCCAAATGCCCGAATCCTGAGAACCAGGGTAAAGTGATAAGAAGGTTGATACAGTCTTTGAAGGTAGCTAAAACCCAGCAGCAGACAGGTGACAGACCTAAGGCCCATGCTAATTGTTCTGTGAAAAAGAATGTTGTGAAATCAGGGAATTCTGCTGTGATACCAGAAGGTTTAGTAGGTCCCCCTAGCTTGATCCCTTTGAGAGTTAATGGGCACCCTTGCAAAGCGCTGCTTGACAGTGGCTCCCAGGTGACCATTACATTTGAACAGTGGTACCAGAAATACCTATCGGATGTACCGGTACAACCTGTGTCAGGTTTGGCTTTATGGGGATTAAGTGAGTCTGATGTCAGCTATCCTTATCGGGGCTATGTTGTGATTGATCTAGAATATCCCGAAGAGGTGACTGGCAGTAATCAAATTGTGACTGTTCTTGCTCTGATTTGTCCAAGTGCCAAGACTACTGATGAATCTCCCATCATTTTGGGGACAAATGCCAGTCATGTCAGGCGGTTAGTACAGCAATGCCAAGAGAAAGGGGTTAACCTTGCCCGAACACTAGGTATCAAAGCTGTGGATCTAAAGGGTAAAGAGGCTACCGGTGACAGTGTTCCCTTGGGGAAAACAGAGGAGCAGGATGTTGGTTGTGTAATATGGAAGGGACCTGATCTGTTAACTTTAGCTCCTAACAGTGAGATTGCAGTGGAGTGTAAGCTTGAGCTGAAGCAGAAGGTTGATAAAGAAATATTAATGGTAGATTTTTCCTTTGAGTCTCCCCTACCTGATGGTATATTTATTCAGCCTATGGTTATCCCAGGTCATGTGGTGAATTGTGAGAGTTTCTGTGTCCTGCTGGCAAATGAGTCTATGAAACAGTCCACTGTGCAAAGGGGAACAGTGGTTGGACATGTGTATCTGGCAGATTCAGTCTGTACTTTATCTTCTTCTGAGAAAGCCAAGTTTGATCCAAACCTGATTGAATTTGGGGATTCCTCAGTGCCTGAGGAGTGGAAAGACAGGCTAAGGCAGGGTCTAGCCAAGCGAGCTCAGGTGTTCTCTATGAACGAATGGGACGTTGGGTTAGCTAAGGGTGTTGAACACCACATTAGTCTGTCTGATTCTCGTCCTTTCAGGGAGCGTTCTCGTAGACTCGCTCCTGCAGATATTGAGGATGTCAGGAAACACCTGCAGGAGATGTTGAAAGCGGGGATCATCAAAGAGTCTAAGAGTCCGTATGCATCCCCTGTAGTGATCGTGAGAAAGAAAAATGGGTCTATTAGGATGTGTATTGACTACAGGCTTTTAAATAGTCGTACTGTGCCAGATCAATACACCACCCCTTGCATAGAGGATGCTTTGAATGCTCTGTCTGGTTCAAAGTGGTTCTCGGTACTTGACCTCAGAAGTGGGTATTATCAGATAGCCATGGCAGAGGAAGACCGGGAAAAAACTGCTTTCATTTGTCCAGTTGGGTTTTTCCAGTTTGAAAGAATGCCTCAGGGAGTGACTGGGGCGCCGGCAACTTTCCAGCGTGTCATGGAAAGGGCAGTGGGCGATATGAATTTGCTTCAAGTTTGTTTATCTAGATGACTTGATAGTTTTTGGACAATCTCTTGAGGAGCATGAGGAGCGATTGCTCAAAGTTCTGGATCGCCTGGGTGAGGTAGGGCTAAAGCTTTCACCAGATAAGTGCCAGATATGTCAGACGCAGGTGAAATACTTGGGACATATCGTGTCAGCTGAGGGTGTCTCTCCAGATCCTTCTAAAATTGAAGCAGTTACAAAATGGCCCATGCCCACAAATTTGAAGACCTTGCAGTCATTCTTAGGGTTTTGCGGCTATTATCGACGGTTTATTGCCAATTACTCTGCGATAATATGGCCGTTAACCGAACTCACTAAAGGATATGCGCCGACACAAAAGAGTCAGAAATGTGAGACGGATGAGCCCAAGAAGTATTTTAAGGCATCTGAGGCATTTGGAGAGAGGTGGGATCAGTCCTGTACTGATGCCTTTCACCAAATCATTGATTGCCTTACACATGCCCCAGTCTTGGCATTTGCTGACCCACAAAAGCCATATACTTTGCATGTTGATGCTAGTCAGAAAGGATTGGGTGCAGTCTTGTACCAGGCGTACCCTGAAGGTCTGAGGCCGGTTGCGTTTGCCAGTAGGAAACTCAAACCATCTGAGAAAAATTATCCTATCCACCAATTGGAGTTTTTGTCTCTAAAATGGGCGGTAGTTGATAAATTTCATGATTACCTCTATGGAGAAAAGTTCACCGTTCATACGGATAACAAACCCCTTACATATGTACTCTCAACAGCCAAACTCAGTGCAGTTGGCCATCGATGGCTTGCAGCTTTGTCTGCTTATGATTTTGACATTGAGTATCGTCCTGGTAAGTGTAATGTAGATGCCGACCTGTTATCCAGGTGTATGCCGGGTGAGGGGGATAAGTCTGAGTGGATTGCCTTACCTGAGTCTAGTGTAAAATCAGCCCGTCAGAGAGTTGATGTGGTTTCCAGTGATGGTTCTCTTAGGTGTGTTGATTCATTGGGAGCATCGCCAGAGTGCATTCCAGATTTTTATGCATTCCCAACTCATCTGGAGTTGAAGTCTTTGGAACGATTTTCGAAGAGAGACCTCAGAAAAGCACAAGCTGATGATGAAATAATTGGTCCAACGGCTCAAGCTGTGAAACAGGGGAAATGGCCTGAAGGTACTGAATTGAGTAGAGAGCTGTCCATCATGAAGCGTGAAATGGCCAAGCTAACCTTTAAAGAGGGCTTATTGACCATTTCACGAGATATGCTCAAGCATTCCCAACTAAAACCCAGAAAGCGCATGAAGTTGCAAAAGTTCTTTTTGACAAGTATTTTGTTCATTACGGGCTTCCTGCTAGGATCCACTCTGATCAGGGCAGGGATTTTGAAAGCCGTCTCATTCGTGAGTTGTTGGGGTTAATGGGGATTCGGAAGTCTAGAACTACTCCCTATCACCCTCAGGGTGATCCACAACCCGAAAGATTTAATAGAACCTTGCTGGCTATGCTCGGAACACTCAGCAACGAGAAAAAGCGTCGCTGGAGTGAGCATGTGGTTCATTTGGTGCATGCGTACAACAGCTCTAAGTGTGATGTCACAGGGTATTCACCCTATTATTTGATGTTTGGAAGGGAGGCACGGCTTCCAGTGGACTTGTGTTTTGGGGTCTCCCCTGATGCAGACAGTGTCAGTCATTCTCGTTATGTGGAAAAATTGAGAGATGACTTGAGAGATGCGTATCGGCTTGCTTCGGAAGCTGCAAACAAGAGACATCAAAGAAACAAGAAGTTGCATGATCGACGAGTTTCTTTTCAGACACTTGAGGTGGGTGATAGGGTGTTATTAAGGAATTTGGGACTCCGGGGGAAACACAAGCTGGAAAGCAAGTGGAGTCCTGATCCTTACATTGTGGTAGAAAGGATGTCCAACGTACCCGTGTACAGAATAAAACGTGAAGACGGGAAGGGTGGTGTTAAGACGATCCACAGAGATCATCTCCTGTCTATTGGACATCTGGTTAGACTGCCTACAACCGATGTTGAGCCTAGTTCCCCCGTTAGGCGTGTGACCAGGGCTGATGTTAGGCAAAGCGGTGGAAAAGTCCCTCCTGTGAGTCAAACCTTAGCTCGGGGAATGACAGATACCTCTGTGTCATCCGATTCTGATTATTTCACTCCAAACAGAAATGGGGCTTACCATAGAGAAGTGATTCTCCGAGGTTTGGATCAGCTTAGATCTGGGATGGGTACCAAGGAACAGGATGTTCTACAATTGGAACGAAGTTTGGTTGAGAAAAGTTTGTCTGCTGATGAAATGTCCCAGGAAGAGGAAGGTCTTGCTCAGGGCAGTTACGAGATGGAGAGTGACATCCCTGATGTAACTATGATCATGGAGGAAGCTGGGTCTGATCCAGACCATGGACCGGTTGCTAGGTCACCGGTTAAGGTGTTAGAAGGAACTGAGACTCGCCCAAAGAGACTCACAAAACCGGTGTCAAGGCTTACCTATGATGAACTGGGTAAATCAAAAGATGAACCTCTGACAATAATTCATAGAGGTTTGATCATCAGAATTGGTGAAACTAAATAGTTCACCCCTTTGAGGGAAACTGGGTCCTTATGAGGACATTCGGATTGTTTAGGGGGGGGAGGGTGTAGCCCAGTAGAGAAATGACAAGTACAAAATGAATAACCAGACTAACTGTTTCAGTCAATTTTATTTGTTTTACAATGTTACCTTTTTCTATTGCTGTAAAGGGGAAAATATGTGTGGTTATCACTGTTAACCTTTTATTAACTGTTATTGTTTAATGTTTGTTTTTCAATCTTTTAAGTTTGAGTAAAATGTTTTGCATGCTCACTGGTATGTCACGTGGAGACGGAGGGGGAGGGGAAAAAAGAGACAGAGACGCAAGGAGAAGGAATAGAGAGCACATGGGGAAAAGAAGTGAATTGGGATCGACATATATGTGAACAACATTTTGGTAAAGTGCTATCCAGTATATTGGGGTGACTAATCCTTAAGAATTACCCGGATAGATCTGTGTACTGAACAGTACTTTGGCTAAAAGTGCTATACAGACTTTTCAGTGACTCTCGGGTGTAGCGGCTAACGGCTAATGGCTAGCGCCTGCGCTTCGACCGAGAGGAGACCGCATGTGATTCTACAGAGAGACCGGGATTGTGTTTGTTTGCTGGCTGAGCAGACTAAGGACACAATTTGGGAACGGGAGAGGGGACCAATGGATCTGTTTCGTTGGGTCCGGGTGAGCGGTTAGAGTGGATGCCACGGAGAGCATACGCTCTAATCATCGGAGCACATTGAGACGGAAGCGCTGACATGACCGGCGGGGTTTGCATAACTTTTGCGGTGAGCTCATTGTTTTATTTGTGCTCTTCGGAGTGAAGCAGCCATTTATTTCAGGCTACAACGATCCCAAGCTCCGATTCAGGCCTGCAACATGAACATTGGGGATTTGTTTTACAGTTATAGGCTGGCTTTTGGTTGCTGGGTTTACAATACTGAGTATTGTTATTGACTATTATCTACAGCTGTGATTGCTTTAATTATAATTTGTATCGTGTATGTATATATTCATTGTTTGTCAGTAAACGTTGGCAATTTCAGTTAGTTTGTGGTTCATTTTCTCACTACACTGTTAAACCTTCTATTTTCTTTTTAAATCAGGAATTCAGGTTAGCCTCCCCCACTGACTTATCTTAGGGGGCGCTACATGTGCATAACTGAGCATTGATCCGTGAAATCAATACACATGGGCACTCACCACTCACTTAATCCTGGTTTCGGATCAACAGGTCTAAAAATGCCCTTAGTTCTAAGAAGGTCTAATTTACAACTCTGTATCTAATGCAATGACATGCCGACACTTGAAAATGTGGTTTGAGTGTTTAAATATGTTTTAAGGTCGTTGTCTATTGTACCACATTCAAATGCATACATACTGCACCTTTTATCTTCTAATATTTTGTGCATTTGGCACAATTCATCAATTAATGCTACAATAAATAACTTGCCAATTGGTGCAAAACATCCATTATGATGACAGATCCTTGTAGACTGGCTTTAGCTGTAGACACAAAACGTCTTGATGGACCGTCACATAAGTTTGGTTATACACCTTAACCACCTTAGACTGTATTGTAAGTGCTTCAAAGCTCTTTTTCTCATATTATGGTTATTGGTGGAACCATCTATATTCTTGGTGGTTCGTCCAGGAACTCGTAAGATTCTTGAATAACCCATATTCATTTCTGAAGTCACCGTTACACAACACTGGGACCTTAAAGTACTTCGTAGGTTATTGAAGGAACTCAAATAAAAAAAAGGTTCTTCTAAGATCTGAAAAATTGCACACTAAATAATGTTGGTTTAAAAATAACCCAACCCAAGATTGGTATTGCACCTTACCAACTTTTAACCCAATGACTTGTGTATGTTTTCTACCCAGCCAGTTGGGTAAAACTTACCCAGTGTTGCCCAGTGTGGCGATGTGAAGAACCCCAAATGGTTCCTCAAAGAACCTTCAATTTTTGCAGTGTACTGTGTTTTGCTGCTACAGAGGAATGGAACAGCTGCTCTCTTTACAGTGCAACATATATGAATCAGTGGTTCTCAACTCTGGCCCGTGTTGGACTTAATGGTCAGTCCTGCATGCTCAAAAATTTGCACGGAAACGTTCTCCAAAATTAAACAGAAGTTTTATTATCAGATGTAAAAAGGGTAACAAAGCTTTGGGTTGTCAGTCACTCTCCACACTCTCTCAAAAGCCAACAACCCAGACCATTCAAAAAACACACATATTTATTCAGTATTTGACGTCGTTCTCATCTTCTGACTCCTCCTTTTTCTCTGGGGAGTATTTACTCCTTAGCAACCAATCACCGTGAACCACGTCTATCTGACTCCGTCCCTCTTTGTTAGTTCCTGCAAAACAACATCTCCCACAACACATGTTTTACATCCTGTGGTCAGTCGCTAGTTTCGGGGAGTGTTCCCTAGAGACAGTTTTTTATGGCCGGACAACATACCAACATTCTTTTAGTAAAAAGAAAACACTCAATCATCTAATGCTTTTAATTATGTAGCGTTGTTTCTTAATCCTATGATTCATTAAAACACATCACAACTCATGATTATACTTAAAACACATGCAGTGGATTGATTCATAACATTTCTTTTCTGTGTGACTCTTTGTGTGTGTGTGTGTGCTGACTTAGTTAGATTTATGATTTCACCCCCTCTTTTCCTGTTTTCACTCTGCTTGTTACACACACACATTATCTTTATCACCGTAATTTTCCACTGAGTAAAATAGCAAGCACATGATAAAAGCACACAGCTTAATGATTTAATGAAAGAAAACACTTATTGATTATATTGATAATTAAATCATACTTTTAACTGAATAATATTTCCACACCCGCGAGATCCATTTTCCTGCCGAGTTTAGCCCCAACTCTGATAAAACACCTGAAGAGGCTAATCAGTGACTTCAGGAACAGACGCGTTCAACTTAATGTTGGGCTACGCAGATTGTTTGGCATATCGCATTAAAGTACAGCGAGAGCGATTCAAATGCATACCGAGCAATCTGCACTTGAATCGATATTGCGGTACTTAAATGTCATATGCTGATAGATTTGCGCACCGCCGCATTAAGTTGAACGCATCTATTCCTAAAGACGCTGATTAGCTTGTTCAGGTGTTTTATATCAGAGTTGGGACTAAACTCGGCAGGAAAATGGATCTCGCGGGCCAGAGTTGAGAACCACTGGTATAAATGATGAGAAAGGAAGATGCATTTATGATCGAGTACCACGTCAAAAATGTAAACACAACCTTTCACACCTTATTTACGTCTGTTAAATATTGCGATTTTTTTAAAGTAGGCATCGACTTTCAAACACAATAGCCTTTGACAATTAGCTCAATTATTTGTCAACACTGTCCCCATAAATAATAATGGATGTTGTTTGTAGGACAGGTTTGACTGATTAAACATCGGCTTGGTCAGGGAAGGGATGCTACTCTTTCAGACAGCAAGATCTTAACATTTACTACTAAGCGAATCTCTAAGCGAAAGAGATTAATGCTACTCTTCCATGTAAATCAGACTCTCTGTCCTTTTCAGCAGCAGCTGTGAGCCACAGGATATTTTGATGATTGTTTGGTTTCTATTTCTGCACCAGATAGCCCCGCCTTCTATGACATCTCATTAGTCCAGAATCCTGCTGCACAGATCCCTAAGTGTACACTAAACATCAAAAGTCAGGTCATGCACCATTCAAACAAATTGCTTGTTGCATCACACCGCTTAGGACATAATACAGTATAAGTGTGTAATGGTATTCCTCTGCCAATGTACTAAACATCAACTGTTCGCATGCTGAAAGGTATTTGAATGGTGAAAAAAAGATAAAATATGTTTTAGACATGCATTGTTATGGCAACTGACTTTACTTGGTGGATTGTTGGTGTTTATTGGAACATAGTGGTTCATACAGGTGATGGCAGACATGGTACAGGACAGCAGTGAGGTGTGGGGTCTCACTCCTTTCAGACTAGATTTGGCTGTTGTCCATAAACACCGTTTATTAGATTTGCTGGCATTGTAACGGACTGTGTTTTTTCCCCACTATATGAACAAAAGCATGCAGATTTTAACATCAGTGGTGCTGGGTTGCGCTGGAATATTGTGTGCAAAAGTTTACATCACTTCAAGGTTTCTAAAAGCAAAAGGCGTCATTTAACCTAAGTCAACCCTTACTTTCTACTCTGTTTTCCACGTTGTTGCAATGCAGTTAATAGACCCTGCTCTTGCAGTCTGATAAACAATAAATTCCATAAATATTATTAACATTACTGGCTTCTGAACAATTCCATTATGCTGCAGAGGGACGAGGAGTATATTTGCAAAACAGTGTAAGTGGCACCTCGCTGGCAACCGTTCCCTTCATTTTGCTTGAAGTTGGTAAATAGCTTTGAGTGAGAAAAGAAAATCCAGCCACATTGAATGCATTGCCACTGTGTATTATGACAGTTTGCCTCATAGCATTTGGATTATGCCATTGCACATACCATATGTTACTGCTTCATTATTATAAATATTGTTTAAGCTCAGAGCCATAAGCAAACCACTCGGGTGAAACATGTATTCAGAATTCCATGTCTAATAAGCATAATCATGTTTTTTATGTCTGAAAGAATGATGATTTCTGTTTTCCACCCCACCAAGACCTGCCAAACAGATTAAAGCCCAAAAGCATAACACAGATGAGGTAATTCCATTGTAAACAAAATTATAAAAAAAAATTGAATTCATTTTTGTTTTGTTTATTATATATGTATAATAACTCATAACAAGCATAGTTTTCTTTCCAAATCCTCCAAAATATAAATAAAATAAAATCTGTGATTTTAGTTAAGTAATGTATCTGAATTTAAAAGACAATGTTTTTCTGTGTTATTTCATTCTTCTAAAGAGGCTGAAGAATCTCTTCCGAAGCAACAAGCTCAACCATGTAGTTGGCACAATTAAATGCAGAATTATAAGAGTTTTTGCTCTCTGAGATCACTCTATCACACTGTCTGTCACCATGGTTACACTGTGAGATTTCCACCAATCCACTTGTTAAGCGTAACGTCACTGTTTCTGGTTCCAAACGCTCTATCAGATGCCATAGGCAAAAAACAAAAAATGCTGATATACACTGATGGTTTGCTGTAATACTATTAAAAACACAATAGTAATCTTTATCTTCATAAAGAAATCCCAAGTGTCCAGTTTTACAATTTATTAAAATACTGATTTTCAGAGATTCCGTAAGATTGTAGTGTACACCGTGGGTTCATAAACGTTTGGCGTAAATGTGTGTTATGAATAAAAAGTGCTCATGAATGGCTGTTTAAATAGTTGCCTTACTTGAAATGAGTGGAGGCTTGGACCCGGAAACTACATTCCTTATGTCACAACTTAAAGGTACAGTTTGTAACAATTTTGCAGTAAAATATCCAAAAACCACTAGGCCAGTGTTATACACTATATTGTTTTCAGTTGAGTACTTACAATATCTAAAATGTTTCCAACTATTTGTAAATCGTGAGAAAATATTATTTTGAACAGTGACACGGGCCTGGCAGTCGCCTGTCAATGGCGTCACATCCGCGTTACCCTTTGTTACCGCCTTTACTGACGTAGAAACATGATTAACATGATTTCTCGTTCCCGTCTGATTGATGGCCATCAGCGGTGGAGTTGAAGACAGCCATTGTTGTTGTTTTGAATGTGTGCCCTCTAGCGTCGGATTTTACAAACTGTGGCTTTAAACAAGCGGATTAGTAATGATGGCACTGAGCACTGAACTATATTCAGCTACATCAAGATCATCATCATTAAAATAACACAAGAGGTGTAGAAGTCTGTTTTATCGATATGTCCCCGATTGGCTCCAAAAACACAATTACCTTTAATAATGTTCAAATTTCCATTGGTTTTCTGTAGGGACCAATGACATTTGGAGTAAATACTTTGGAGTAAATATTTGGGTGGGACAAACCCATTTGAAGTGATTTTTAGTGAACTTACATCTCAAAGACGCTACGTACCGTTTGACTACGTCTCCCACCGGTAAGTCAAAACTTTAACCATAGTCTGTGTTCCTCCCAGTCATCTGTTATAAATGTTACTTCTTCCAAACGCATAGAGACCGTATCCGTCCCCCGAATAATACTACAAAATAATACTTTAGGCAAAACCCAGAGAAAAAATCTGATCGTGATTAAACCTGAAGACAATGTAATAAACGACCAAAACCAACTCATAAAGTTCGGCCTACTTAATATTAGATCACTAAATTCAAAGGCAGTTATTGTAAATGAAATGATCAAAGACAACAGTTTTGATATACTTTGCCTTACCGAAACCTTGTCATGGCTCTGCTTCACTTAGTCATGATTTTCTTGGTCCTGTACCAGAGTCATGACAAATCCTTATGTTTTATGTGGAGAGGGAGATTGTTGACTTTTCAGCCTTCCATACTCTCTCTCTCCGGTCCTCGTCTCTGTTCCCGCCATCTTGTTTCCTCGTTAACTTTCCCTGAGTGTTTGATTACCCTCACCTGCCCTGTGTCTTTATCCCTCGTTTGTATTTCCCTATATATTGACCTCGTGTCTCTTGTCTTGTGCTGATTCGTTTTGTGCCACTTCGTACTGTTCTGTACAAACTTGGATTACGTTGTATTCTCAGTGTTCCTCGTCATTTCTGCACCTGGGTCCACATTTCCGAGAATCATGACAATCCTGGCTTAAACCAAATTATTATTACGGTCTAAATGAGTGTACCCCACCAAGCTACTGTTATATGCATGAGCCACGTCCGGTTGGTCGAGGTGGTGGTGTCGCAACAATCTTTAGAGACTTTCTTACTATAACTCAGAGAACAGAGCATACATTTAAATCATTTGAAGTGCTTGTGTTGAACATAATTGTTCCAAACGAAAGTAAAAAAAACATTGCTTTCTTGTACGTTGGCTACAGTGTATAGACCCCCTGGTCCCTACACTGATTTTCTGAAAGAGTTCGCAGACTTCTTATCAGACCTATTGGTTAACGTTGATAAAGTACTAATTGTCGGAGATTTTAATATCCATGTAGATAGTGCTGACGATGCATTAGCAGTGGCGTTTACAGAGCTACTACACTCTTTTGGAGTAACAAAACACATCAATGGACCCACTCATCGATTTAATCATACACTAGACTTGATTATATCTCACGGAGCCGATCTAACCAATATAGATATTATACCTCAAAGCGACGATGTCACCGATCACTATCTTATAAGATGTACACTGCGCACTGCAGAAATCAGCCGTTTAACTCGTTATCGACAAGGTAGAACAATTACCTCGACTACTAAAGATAGTTTCGCAAAGAGTTTGCCAGATCTGACTCCTTTAATAACCGTACCAAAAAATACAGAATCGCTCGATGACATGACCAGCAAATTGTGCACTGTTTTTTCTAATAAGCTAGAAGCTGTCGCACCTATGAAGTCAAAAAAGATTAATGAGAAAAACGTAGCACCGTGGTACAATAGCACCACTCGCGCCCTTAAAAGAGAAACACATAAACTGGAGTGCAAATGGAAACAAACCCAATTAGAGGTCTTTAAAATTATGTGGAAAGAGAGTGCAAACTGTTATAAAAAGGCACTAAAAGCAGCAAAGGCTGAGCACCTCCGAAACCTCATAGAAACTAACAAAACCAATCCAAGGTTTTTATTTAGTACTGTTGCTAAATTAACAAATTAACAGACATCACCTGACCTGGGTATTCTGCCGCACCTTGGTAGCAATGAATTCATGATTTTTTTACAGAGAAAATTGAAAACATACGAGACAAAATAGTAAAAACTCAACCTTCAAGTCTGTCCTATGAATTAGTACCAACCATCGCCCCAAAAGAAAGGCTACAGTGTTTTTCACCTATAAAGCAGGAAGATTTAATTAAACATTGCAACATCTAAACCTACAACTTGCTTATTAGACCTCATACCAACTAAATTATTAAAAGAGTTATTATCCGTTGCAATTGAGCCCATTTATAACATTATCAACTCGTCAATTAATCTAGGCCATGTCCCAGGACACTTTAAGCTGGTCGTCATTAAGCCTCTTATCAAGAAACCAAACTTAGACCCCAATGAACTAGGAAACTATAGACCGATTTCAAATCTCCCTTACCTGTCTAAAATACTCGAAAAAGTAGTGTCCACTCAGTTATGCTCTTTCTTACAAAATAATGACATACACGAAAAATTTCAGTCAGGCTTTAGACCGCATCATAGTACTGAAACTGCGCTCGTTAAAATTACAAACGACCTGCTTATAGCATCAGATAAAAGGTAACATCTCACTCCTAGTCCTGTTTGACCTTAGTGCCGCGTTCGATACTGTAGACCATAAAATACTTCTAGATCGCTTACACAATTATACCGGTATTCAGGGACAGGCACTACAATGGTTCAGATCTTACTTATCAGACAGACATCAATTTGTCCACTTAAATGGGGAATCATCAAATCTAACGCAAGTAAATTATGGATTGCCTCAGGGATCGGTTTTAGGACCCTTGCTATTCTCCATATACATGCTGCCACTTGGAAACATTATTAGAAAACATGGAATTAGCTTCCACTGTTATGCAGATGATACTCAGCTATATATCTCATCAAGACCAGATGATACGTTCCAGCTCTCCAAATTTGCAGAATGCATCGAAGATATAAAACATTGGATGACTTGTAATTTCCTTCTTTTAAATTCTAATAAAACAGAAATATTACTTATCGGACCAAAGACACGTGAGCAGAATATTTCGGATTATAACCTGCAAATTGAAGGCTGCACTGTTACTCCAACAAATACAGTTAAAGACCTTGGCGTTATATTAGACAGCAACCTGTCATTTAAAAATCACATCTCAAATGTCACAAAAACAGCCTTCTTCCACCTTAGAAATGTTGCCAAATTACGAAATATTTTATGTGTGGCTGACGCAGAGAAGCTTATTCATGCATTTGTGACCTCAAGACTTGACTACTGTAATGCACTATTTAGTGGTTGTCCTGCATCATCAATAAACAAACTACAGTTAGTTCAGAATGCAGCCGCCAGAGTTCTAACCAGGTCCAGAAAATACGATCACATAACCCCAATGTTATCAACCCTTCACTGGTTACCCATTAAGTATCGTATTGACTTTAAAGTTCTTTTAATCACTTATAAAGACTTAAACGGTTTAGCCCCTACCTGCATAACAGAGCTTCTACCACACTACAACCCATCACGCTCTCTAAGATCTCAAAACTCCAGACTTTTGATAACACCTAGAATAACTAAATCCACCAAAGGGGGTAGAGCTTTCTCATACGTAGCACCTAAACTCTGGAATAGCCTTCCCGATACTATTCGAGGGTCAGACACACTCTCCCAATTTAAATCTAGATTAAAGACACATCTCTTCAGCCAAGCATTCACTTAATGCAAAATATGCTAAATAAACCACCAGGAGACTGCATTTATTAGATATTATTTACTAGAATAATCTTGATTGTTCTATAAACACCATGCACTGTGCTGTTTTTTTTTACCTTTTTTGTGTTTTTCAGTTTTTCTTATTTTCTCCTGTAAAGCTGCTTTGGAACAATGCACATTGTGAAAAGCGCTATATAAATTAAATTGAATTGAATTGAATTGTTGTGTGCTTCTACCGCATACAGAAGTCACTTTTACCTCCCAGAACTGGCATAAGTTGGCATGGTGATAATTAAAGGATCATTTTGGCATCTCGGGACTGTGAACAAGAAAAACGGATGCCAACAGTGCATGGGTTTTTGCTATTTTTGAACAAACTAAAGATAATGGCTAAACACTCATTACAGTCCAACAACTGTTATTAAACCTTTGTTGCCATGCATTGTCTATGCCTGTCAAGCTGCTGATGCTCTCTGATCTTGAGTCAGCTGACTCAGCTCCATAGGCACCATTTTGTGTACACCATTTGAATAATGATGACTATTTAAAAAATAATTTTGACCTTTCGTTTTTGAATGTTTTTTTTATATATATACTGTATACAATGCCATAAGAGCCCCAGACAGGAAAGTCAAGTTTGCCTATAGGTTTAATGAACATTCTACATCAAACCTGAATTGATAAATTGTATTGAACATGGAATATTCCCTCACTAAACAACATTTGTGTGCAGTGAATTTGCCCCCGGATGAGGAGTGAAATGTGTATTTAGCCTCATCCGCCATTTCAATTTAGCTGGGCACTGCTTTGGTAAACATTTTTTGCATCACATTGTCCTTATCTCCCTCCACCATACTAAATCCTTTCGTGTTGTTTGGATTGTGTGATGTTACCTTCATTGTCCAACTGTTTCACTGTCCAAAAGAGTCGTTCGTAATCCTGTTCCTTGGGATCAGCAGAAGCGCACATTTTGAATGTCTCCTTTATACAATATGACACACCAAGTTAAGTTTATGGATCTCTCTGCACAACTTTGATTTAAATCAATGTGTTAAATTGGGGAGACATCATACATGCAAAATGTACTGTGGGTCCCCAGGATTATTAATGTACTTCCTTTTCTTTTTTTAATAAAAATGTCCATCCATTTAAACATACAATACATAGGTCCTAAATGGTTTTATTTCAAACATTTATTATTTTGAAAGACTAAAAAAATTCCTTATGAATCTCATACCTACTCACATTTATTTTGAGTAAATTTATGGACAGTCCTGATTTAGATCTCTTCCATCCATCTGCTCATCCATCTGTTTACCCAAACATGCTTTCAGACAACTGGATGGTCCATCAGCTGAGAATTGTTAGGATATGAATTTCTCGCCTGTTGACAGGACATCTAGTTACGTATCCAGGGAGCAGCCGTCACTGTTATCTTGTGCTGTGATTTCTCCGGTTTGAGGCTCACAGTTAGACCCTGTAGTCATCTTGCCTGCTGACATACATCAGTCGCGCATCTGTTCATAGTGCCGCTGTATGGTGGCAGTCAGTCATGCCTAATTAAGAAATCAATGAATTCATTGGATTTTCTGCCATATTGAACATAGGAGCAATGACACAACAAATGGCACATTTAAAGATGAATATGCTTTAACAGTCTGATGAGATATATTGTAGTACTACACAGGGATGAACTGTGACTAAAAAATAAACAGGCCAGTTTTGTACCAACCCAAAATAGCTTCACACATACAGTATGATACAAAATATTTTCAATCACTTTTGTGAAATACTGTTTTGTCAGGTGGTTTCAACTTGACTGTTGGCATAATGCATCATGATTTGACAGTGAAACTTTCATGGTCCTCTAGTTGCATTATTGTAATATTAGATAATATAAGACACAAAAAATATAATTAAGATTATACCAACTCTCCACACTTGATCTGAAAATGTAATCATTGCAGGTTGAAAGTATTGAGTTCTTCTTTAACACAAGGCCTCTGATTTTGTATTCAATGCATTGAATTCAATAGGCTTGGAGAAATCAATTGGGGTCCTGGTCAAGCACACTGTAGCGAGGAAGGCGGGACGAGAGCCGTGGGGCAGGAAGGCGGGGCCGGTGGCGTGAGTGATAATGAGTATCAGCTGTACGCGCACCGGTCCCGCATGCCTCACGGGGAGCTAGGGAGCATAAGAGGACGAGCAACGGGACTGCCGAGGAGAGAGGACCGGGCCCGGAAGCTGTTAAGTTTGTTTATGTTTGTGTGGCCGGCAGTCGACCGTGAGGTGGCTGCCGGTCTTTTACTTCCGTGTTTTTGTTTGTTTATTTTTTATTAAAATTTATTGTTTAAATGTTCGCCGGTTCCCGCCTCCTTCCTTCCCTACATTGAACTTTGTTACACACACATAGGGCAATAATGACACCAACATAGTAATGCTTGTATTCACTCATTGCACATTATCATTGCTAACATAAATAAAAAAAGATATACATAGTGTTCAATACCAGAGTATAGACGGTTTAATCTTAATAACATAAACAAACATTAGTCTCCAATATTTTAAATTTAGACTCTGATACCAAGCTCAGCCGCTAGTTCTGTCAGGACCATTGTCGACAAATATTTAACAATTGCATATATTTAAGATTGGCGGAATGAAATTGTTCTGGGCAAACTCTTCACCCGTCCATGCAGCCTTGCATGGACATAGCGGGAGTGCAGAAATACATGTGTGTTGTATGACTATTGGTTAACGTTGATTAGCTGCACCTGATGTGATCGGCTGGTGCAAGCTGGACTCTAACGACTCGAACTGACGCTACGCTCGATATGTCAATGTACCATACAGTTTGTTTAAATGCGACAAAACCACAGGACCCATTATACAACAAAATACAAAAACTGTTTATTTAAAACAATTATTAGGGGCCAAGCTCTGTAGGGTGCAGTATTGCGTTTTTTCGTTACTAGTGCTAGAAATTGTGAACGATTGTCATTAAAATTGAGCCACACAGACATGACATGACAGACATGCGATTTTCTCCATTGTTAAATAGTTATGACATCGGAAACTTTTCAAAGTTGACCCGAAAATGGATCTGAGGCCGTAGCTCGGCCATTCTTCGATTTATCGGGTCGAAACTCTGTAAGGGTTCATCGACATCTCGCACTGGGGGTCCGTGCCAAATTTGGGAACAGCGCCACCTATGGGTAGCAGGATTTGAAAAATGGCTATTTTTGCTCGTAACTTTGGAATGTCTACGGATTCCTCGGGTCATGCTGGATCGTATGATTATGATTCTGTCACGATTGGATGAACGACCTGTCTGCCATTTTGAATTTTGTCTTACATCGTACTATCTTTTGAATTGTATGATATATCTGCACAAAATATGGTACACGCCATTGAATTACAGTCCCGGACGTACACGTGAAGTTTCAAGACAGCGCCACCTAGTGTTCATGAGATATGGCGGTTTTTATATAATTGCTTATAACTCTTGAACGCTTTGTCAGAAATTTGTTTTCTGACAGGCATTATTTCTCCAGGTCCGTGTTGATTCAGTTGATGTCTTGTTTGTCATTTTCTAACATTCGGTTCATAACTTATTGTAAAGCTTATGAATTTTTTTTTTCGCTGCTCATTTGACGAATGTGTTCTATTTTTTTCCAAGGTCCACTCATATGATCTTTGGACCGAGCTGCACAGAAATGGTTGAATTATTTTTTTTTTATGGGAATTTTTTGAGAAATACCTCTTCAAAGTTGACTGTGCCTGTGACATTGTATCTTCCTCATATTGAACTATCCTGACTATATGTAATGTTTTGTGTATTACTATGCAATATTATCTTCTTGAGTTAATTCCCAGTTATACTATCTGTTTCTCAAATACATTGTTTATCTGTTATTTCTGCTCTACGCTCTCGTTTCAGCCCCTTTGGGGATTGGCCCTTGCAGTGTTTGAAGCTCTGAAAGATCTCCTCGGGATCCTGGGTCAAGCACATCAACTGAGTGGCACAGCAGTGTTGGGTGTAACTAGTTACTAAGTAATTAGTTACTGTAATTTAATTACTTTTCCCTTGAAAAAGTAAAGTAAGGGATTACTCTTATTTTTCTGTAATTTAATTACAGTTACTTCTGATGTAATTAAACTAAATACTGTGTGTAATATGTGTGTGCAATAGTGGAATTGACATCAAAATTCAAAGTCTAACTTTAAAATCCTTGCTTTAATGTATAATTCTCACATTTGTAACACTTTGGTCAGTTAATAATACTACTTTATGTAGTTTCATATTATTTATTTGAATGAATTAAATAAGCCGTTTCATGTCTATCCTTCAGTTACTTAACTAATAATGGTTGATGTAGGATATAGAAAGTAATTAGTAATAAGTAACTAAATACTTTTTGGAGAGAGTAATTTGTACAGTAATCTAATTACACTATTGAATATGTAATTAGTAACTAGTAATTAATTACTTTTAAGAGTAACTTACCCAACACTGGTGGCACAACTAGATAAACCACAAATTTCTAGTCCAAGAGGTTGTGGGTTCAAATCTTGTGTTGTGCATTTGTCTAAAAGACAATATTCTTGCTTTCATCTGACATCTGTTTCTCCTGTACACTGTATTTCTGTTACTTTTGCTCTACTGTCTCATTTCAGTGCCTTTCAGGAATGGCAGGCAAATAAAAATAAAGCACACGCCATGAGACCACAAGGTTGTGTGTTTGAAACCCGAGAGATACGTGTGTTGCTTGTATATAAAGTGTACATTGTGATTACATTCTCGGCTGTTCTTTAAACATATCTATTTTTTACGTACATATTGTTCTTGTAGCTGTGCGCTGTCATAGCTGCAACTTTGGTTATTGTAACATATCGCTACTTACACCTCTATCAGCTTTGCTCAGTTGCGCTGTTGTGGGATGTCGGCTAAAGGCCAATTTATGGTTCTGCGTAGGACCTACGCCGTAACCTACGGCGTAGCCTACGCAGAGCCGCGTACCCTGTGCGTACCCTACGCCGTAGCCTGACGCGCACCTCTCCAAAAATGTAACAATTTTATAGTTTTATTTTTTGTTTTACCTTTTATTGTTACTAGTTTTTTGAAAGTTTTATATTTGTGTTAATATTGCATTGTATACTCATCTATACATAGTTTGCACTTTTACATATTCTGTTCTTTGACTCTTTTGCAAATAAAGAACAAAATTGTGACACTTCCAGATCGTGGTTGCATTTCGTTTCAGTTTTAACTAAACAATTAATAGGGTGAGTTGTCCATAACAAAATATGACATTCTATCAGGGTATCATTTCAATACACAGTTTTGACATCTATGTATGTGCTCTGCGTAGTACACCCCTTTGAAAAGTATACTTTTTTTCAACAATATCTAAATGAACACACATAAAAATCCAAAATGTGGACAAGACTAAGTTTAATATAACATCTGTTTAACTTCTAACATGAAAGTAAGGTTAATAATATAACGGATTACACATTTTTCTGTTTCGATCAGCTCCAACTCGATTAATATGCGATCAGCCTCCATTGTCGTTTGCATACACTAGCATACACACAAAACATCCGCGAAGAAGAGCAAACCCATGAAAACACAAAGAGCCAACTAGCGTTTCGGCGGTGTAATTGCAGTACGACGCATACTCTCAACGCAGAACCATAAATGTTCATGACGATGTCGTCTATGTACGTAGGCTACGCCGTAGGTTACGGCATAGGTCCTACGCAGAAGTAAAAATCGCGCTTAACTGGTGAGACTCGCTAAGTCACTAGCGTGGAGTCTTTGGGGTCAGCGGTTTGAATCTGGCTGTGGGCATGTTCTGTGCTTGTTTTGTAAATTGTCTCGACCTGTTCCTTTTTCATCACAGTTTTCATGTTTCTGCCTTTTTTGCTCTTGTTGCTCTGCGTGGTTCCGCGCTGCGCTTGCGGGCCTTGGGGGGGCTTGGCCCCGTATCACTCCTTGCAGCTATATTTATACAATAAATTTATAATAAAAATTAATATTAGCATAAATTAAATAAAATATGAATAAAATAATAAAATATACTACTAACCAGAAGGGGTTTCCAAATCACCAAACATGATTGCAGTGATTCTTTTCAAACATTTTGGTTTGAGCCAAACATCTGTGTTTGTTTGAGCACCCTGTACACTCTCACACATAAACACCGGTCCATTCAATGGTGTGAGTTTGGGGGCAGAACTGAATCTGTTTATCTGCACAACATTCTTTTTTCTTTACATATAAATAATGAATACATTTTTAGAAAAAAATCATACTACAATACATTTGACTGTAGTTTAATATATAAACAAAATGATTCTAGTCCAGCATTCCAAATGGATAGGAAAAATAAAACCTCAAAAACAGAAAGAAGATATCTGTCAACCATAGGCAAACCCTGTTGTTTCTTATGGCAGTCTAGTCTAGTTTTATCAGGTTACAACACATTGCACATATGGGATGTTTTGACAGTACCCCTTCCACGTGTAAACAACAACCCCCACCACCCCCCCCCCTTCTCTCTCTCTCTCTCTCTCTCTCTCTCTCTCTCTGTGTGCATGCTGGGAGTGTTGGGGTGTGTGTGAGGGTGCTCACGGGGAGAGGACGATTGATTGCTTTTTTTCCGCATATATGTATCTTTTCTTTTTTTTCTTTGTTTTCTAATCATATTAATGATTGTTGTTGTGAGTTTGTAAATACAATTTAAATAGACAAAAATAAAAAAACCAGTCATTCTCAAAAAAATAAAGAACGAAAGAATCTAGCATTTCAGACATGAAGAATATGCTGTAGTACATGCAAAAAAGTATTTTAGTGTCACTCATGTACATAGTTTTCATTCAGGAGCCTTTTTTATCCCCATTTCTCCAGCCGTTTTTTGCACTTTTCACCTCATTCACTCAAATGTGGCGCTGTCTGAAGCAGTTCCTGTCCAATAGCAAGCGCACACGCATACACACATGCGCACACACACATACGCACACACACACATGCACATACACCTCCCTAGATATCCCACATGCATCCACACACACACACACACACACGCACACACACACACACACACACACACACATGCATAGACACAAATACACGTCATGATTCTGCCTCTTTTGATCATGTTTTCTTAGTCTTGTGGCAGGATCATAACAGACCCACGTGTTTTGTGTGAGAGAGACATGGCATTGTTTGTTTTGTTTTGGCTTGCCATGCGCTCTCTCCAGTCTAGTCTCTTGGCCTGCCCTCTTGTTTCCTCATTATTGATTGTTAATTATTTCATGCCCTGCACCTGTTTCCCTCTTGATTTGGTTCCCTATTTTATGCCCTTGTGTTTTCTGTCCTGTGCTTCTGCGTTGTGCTTGGTTCCAGTTTGCTTTGTACCTTGTCCATTTGGATTTCCTTGCATCATGTCTTGCTGTTGTGTGTATTATATACTGTAGTCTTGTCTCAGTCGTTTGAAATAGTAAGTTTAGTTATCCTGTTTTTTGCCCCCTTGTGGGGAGTCTTTGTTTGTAGTTTATATGTTAGTTATGTTCTTGTTTTACTCCCTGTTGTGGGTTTTTGTTTGTAGTTAATAAAGTTTACAATAAGTTATTTCATGTACCGCTGCCTGCGCCTGGGTTCTCTTCCATGAACATTCCTGACACAACATATGCATGCATGCACATTCACACACACGAACACACTCAGATATACACATGCACTGCGTATGTGCACGCATAAGAGCACACACACATGAATACAAATCCACGCATGTGCATGAAGGCATACGCACACACCACATATTAAGATATGTGAAACTGGTATTTTGTCTAAGCCTATTTTACAGACATTTCTAATGAGACAAAATTTATGACACCCACAGCATAGTCCTCTTCGATGTCTGACTATGCAGACTCCGGGTCAGAAGAGTCTCGCTCACCGTCAGTTTCATGGTCTAAAATCATCCCTATCACCTCTAATGTTGTGTATTTCCTCTTCGCCATGTTTTGTTTGCCTATTTTATTACTTAACTTGCTCAAAAACTCTCTGATCTGTCGCACTCCCTAACTCCCTGTTCATATCTGCACCTTGCTGCTCTCCACAAAAACTGCAGCAATGGCTGATGAAACGCAAGTGATTACCATAATACATACAAATATACCTGTACGTGCATACATATTAAAAAAGCCCAGTTTGTCTACTTTTAGGATCAACTCGAATTGTTTTGTTAGCACAAATGGTTGAAGAGTTACGGTCAAATGAATACCACTTGGTAAAATGAGTTGGCGATGACACATCTGGTTTAAAAGGGTTAATCGGTTGATAAGCAATGGAATTGTGGTAAGTGGCGATTTTCTTATCATTTCACTGCTGGTTACTCCAACAACTAGAGTTACAATATCTAATGTGCCTCCTTTCATTCGGAATGATGAAATTGAGAAAGCTCCAACGCGTTACGGTAAATTGGCCATTGAGATTAACATGATTCCCTTGGGATGTAAAAACGCTGCTCTGAAACTAGTTATATCTTTCAGACGACAGGTTTTTATGTTTTTAAATGAACTAGAGTTGGATATTTCTTTCAGAGTTTTGCATGAAAAAGCGTATGTTATTTACGCGAGCACTGGCAGCATGAAATGTTTTGAGTGTGAGGACATTGGTCATAAAAGACACACGTGTCCACATAAGGCCCAAGTTAGTGAAGTGGATGTTGTTAGGCCTAGTACTTCCAATATTATCCGACTGCAATACTGGAGGCCGCAATTCCAAGGACCTGCACTTCTGGGACCGCACTTTTAAGGCCCTATTTTTTTGGGACAGCGCCACCTACTGAATCAGAGTTCGGAGAACCGCAGTCCCAAGGACCCTAGTTTTTGAGGACCGAAAAAAGTGCACAAGACAGCATTTCCACCCAATTCTAACTACTTAAGAGTTTTTTAAAGGTTTATTACACCTAAATACTACATTATTTCTTAGAATTAAACCTTATCTAACAGCTTAATGTTGAGTAATTATTGTGACTAACTAGCATAATATAACAACATATCAAGTAAAATAAACAGTAAATCACGGTATAGCCTTTCAGTCACTAGATTAACCACATTTTAAGTACAGAGAGAGTGAAGATAAAGGATGACTCAGGGTAGATTTAAGATTGTGTATATTTTATAAAAATAACAAATTAACAGTTGAACACACTCAAAACTGTTTACATGAACCACATTCATGCACCACTTCATTAATGACCAACTTCATTAAATTCAACAACTTCATTCATTTTCATTGACTTCGAAGATAGAGAAAAGCGTAGAGAGAAAGAGAAAGAAGTGAATGAAATAATGAACATTCAGTTGAACATGTTCAACTCTCTAATTTTAAATTTCATATTTAAAAGATCTTAGTGACCACTAAGGCCGAAGCCTAGTAACGTTACTTGACAAATTTATTTATTAATCTTTTGTCATACTATTGCCTGCACTGAGCTCTGTCCTTGAAATCACTTCATATAGACTACACAGTAATTTACATGACAAAATCTAGCACGTGGTATTTTAAAAGTCAATTATTACGATATCAAATGTAACAAACAATATTATAAAAATAATGTCAAAATGAAGAGACGTGCTTGTAACGAGAAAGGCGGGACAAGAGCCGTGAGGGAATGGTGCGAGGCCGGTGCTGCGAGTGATAATGAGTGTCAGCTGCGCGTTGCACCGGTCTCACATCGTTCCCTCACGGCAGAGGCGGATTAACCATATGGGCAATTGGGCAAGTGCCCAGGGGCACCAAGACTTTAGGGGCACCAAATAAACCCGCAATACAAAATATATATTTTTTATAAATGTACATAAGCACTTGTTTTTTAAGACTTAAGTCACGCATCTGCGCTAAATAGGCGTGGCACCATGTGCGGGAATACCCCCACTTTCAGATAAAAATGGTTCTGTCCTCCGCACTTTTTCGACACACCTCCGCCAAAATTCCCGCCCAAGTTATCTGGTTAGTTACATAGATTTGAGTGAATTAACATTCAGCCAATCACAAGTGACTGCTATTAGGCGAGTCGTCTTTCGTGTAGCATACACTTTAATCTTCAAACAGATGGAAGCGGGAACGATGCAGAGCGCATTGTTGTAGCGGAGCCTAAAAATGCGGGGATTAGCACTGATTAATAAAGGTGTATGTATACATGGCATGCATCAGAAATAAGATGTTATAGTGCCGATAATGTCTGCTAATAATAGTACGTGGAGGTAAGGCCACTATTGAAGATCCAAACCTGGGTTTTAAAGTGAAAGTGAAGAACGGTCGGTGTAATCACTATAGCAATCAATTCATATGTGTCCTTTTTAGTTGAGTACACTTTTATCTTAGTACTTATGTGATCGTTTAGTAAGAAGAATGTACACATACTGTGCTTAAAAGGAGCGTTTGAATAGCTGTATAGCAGTTAAAATAGAAACAATAACGTTTCATGTTATTTTTATGAATAACCTTGCTATACATTGTAATCTGGTGAATGCCACTTTGGTGAATTAAAGTCCCAATGTCCTGAAAATCTGTACATTGTTCCATTGTCCCCCTAATGTGAATACATACATGCAAACTATAGTGTGTGTGTGTGTGTGTGTGTGTGTCTGTACCCCCATTTTGTGGCACGCACAACATTTACACTTGTTAAAAAAATGTTAGTGATTTTTTAAAATTACATCAAAACCTGAAATGTAACATTACAACAGAAAGCAGGTGCCCCTTAACTACAGTAGGCCTAATTGTTAAAAATACTTAATGGAAAAGAGTTGTTTTTGTGTTATAGTCTACAAAAGTGTCATGTTAATGTATAATTCTTGTAAAATAGTATATTGTAAATTGCTGAGTTTCATTCTTATAAAATCTTTTAATATATAAATCATTTAATGAGTGGATTCTTGCGTGTGGGTTGATGGGGGGGCACCTCTGGGGCTGTTGCCCAGGGGCACCATGAGGTCTTAATACGCCTCTGCCTCACGGCTCTCGTCCCGCCTTCCTCGTTACAGTGCTCATAACATGCATCATGGGGTAACCAGGTTGACTGTGAGCACGTGACAATTAAACCATTAAGATTAATTTAAATTACTTAAAATGGAAAAACAATGAATAAAATTAACAAGGTTTCACAACGAAGTGCTACATATTGTGCTGGCTAGGCCTAAGATTAATAATCATCCCATTGTCACTAAGTCAACATAAGCTTGCCAGTTGTGCTACGGTTTGGTTAAACGAATATACTTACAACTCGTTTTACAGCATTAGAAGCTTATATTGTGGCTATATAGTGCATTCAAGACTATTTAGCAACTCACAATCAACTAACTTCGGCTACATTAACTTTCCAATTACATTTTTCACAATTGTTTTTAATGTTAAACGAAAAACATATGATTCACATTTAATACTCACACTCTTATTGTCACCCATACTTCATAAAAACAAGCAGATGCACTCGATGCACTCGTCGCTTCCGTTGTAGCTAAAAACCTAGAAATGAGTCCCCAGAAATGCGGTCCTGAAAGTGCAGCCTCCGGGTTTGCAGGCAAATGCTACTCAGTACTTCTGCTGCTGGGGAGAGTATTGAGTCAGTTTTTGAGTGCGTGCAGTCTCAAGCTGTATCACAGAATAAAAATGCCGATGGATTGATCAATGGTCAGGGTGAGGATGTTAATGAAATGGTTGTTTCTGGAAAAAATCATGATGTTTCAGAACTGGATGATAACAGTGTAATGAATTATGGTGTAGTTACAGTTAGTGTTGAAAATCCTAATGAAAATTCTGAAATGTCTAATTCTGGTGAAATGTGTACTGAGGCTGATGTGGAGATGAGAGATGATGATTCCTTCTCTGATATATCTGATTTTGGATCACAGTGCAGAAATGTGGAAGATGCATATACATTGCAAGATATAAATGGCTTTCTGGATGTAACCTTTGGTAAAACTGTTGAAGTTAGGGATTATTTTCCAGATATATATAAATTCATTAATACGGTAAAATTGTTGCAAAAAAATGGTAGCTATGAAGCTTTAAGTCGAAAGAAAAGATTCAGGTTGAAGAAGATGTTAACAAAGCTGAGAAAGGGCAAAGTAAATGCTTCACAAGACTAATCAAATGTTTAATTCACATGGGGTAAATAAGCCTTTTTGCCTTTTTTTCTTTTTCTGTCCTCCTTATATTTTATTTTTTTCTTTAATATATCTTTAAATATAAATGGGGGTTAATATGGAAATAAATTGCCAATGGTATCAGAGTTTTTTAGTGATTGGAATTGCACAATTGCCAAGCCAATAACTTTGTTATTCATTCACCTTCGGATTTACAACTTGGCAGACTGCTTGCTTTCAAACACGGCAACATTACACACTGCATGAAATGTAATTTTCATGATCTCATGTTATGTACTCTTTAAAATATTTTGGAATGACTGGAAGTTAAAAAAGGATTATTTTGAAAATATGTGTATGTGGTGGGAGATTGTTTAAACAAATATAAGAATATTTTGTCAAATTATAGTTCACAATCTACTTTTATGATGAAAGCAGCAATACAAAAACCTCAAAGAGAGATATACAAGCTTTGGAGATAACTCTTGTGAACAATAATATAATAATGGAAATGTACAAAATGAATATTTGAATAAAAAGAAGGAACTTTTTCATTATTACAAGAATAAGTGAAGGGAGCATTAATAAGAGTAAGATATTGTTCTATTAAAGACATGGATGCTCCTTCCTTGTATTTCGTCAATCTTGAAAGGAAAGGTGTCCAGCAAACGCAAATGTATCATCTTTGTCGGCCTGATGGGGTCATGACATCTGACCCAGTTGAAATAAGGAAACTGGCAGTTAACTTTTATACAGACTTGTATGGCGCTGAGACTTGTGATCTTGGATGTGCTTCTGATTTACTAGGTGATCTACCGAAGCTGACAAATGAACAGGAAAAACCTTTATATAAACCAATTACATTTCAGGAGATTACTGAAGCAATGAGACAGTTATCAAATGGCCGTTCTCCAGGAATTGATGGATTACCAGCAGAGTTTTATCAGACTTTTTTTGGAATGAACTAGGAAATGACTTATATGAAGTATTTTTAGAGAGTATAAAGAACAAGTTACTTCCTACAAGTTGTCGAAGAGCAGTCCTTTCTCTACTTCCTAAAAAGGGGGATTTATGCCTTCTAAAGAACTGGAGTCCTGTCTCTTTGCTTTGTATGGACTATAAGATACTTTCAAAATGTTTAGCAAATAGGTTGAAGCTCGTTTTGGAATTATTAGTTGATAGAGATGAAACATATTGTATCCCAAATTGGTCAATTATGGATACAAATTTTTTTAAGAGATGTAGTTGATTTTAATCAAGTTGATAATGTTGACCTGGGTGTGCTTTCTTTGGACCAAGAGAAAGCTTTTGATAGAGTCAATCATACATATCTTTTTGAGGGTTTGGAAAGAATTTTATATCATATGTTCAACTACTAAATTCTGAAGTGTTTGTAATTGTTAAAGCTGTTAGAGGATTGAGTGCACAAACACCTGTTTCAAAAGGAATTAGGCAAGGCTGTCCACTTTCTGGACAATTATATGGACTTGTTATTGAGCCATTGTTGCGTAGGCTAAAGAAGCATCTCAAGGGAATTTCTTTTCCTGATGTAAATATTATGCACAGAATATCGATATCAGCTTATGCGAATGATGTTTCTGTTTTTATTTCAGATCAAAATTATGTTAATATTTTAACTGAAACTATTGGATTATATTAGATGGCATCATCAGCAAGGCTAAACTGGGGAAAAGCTGAGTGACTTATTATTGGTCAGTGAAAAAGACGGCAAGGATCTCCAAAATTACCTGCTGGATTGCTATGGAAAAGAGAATGGCTAAAAATACTAGTTTTTTTTATGTAATGAACAATTTCAGAATAAAAATTGGGAAGGAATGCTGGAGAAGGTGTCTGCCCGATTGTTTAAATAGATATCGCTATAACCACTAATGTCATACAGAAGAAGAGTTCTGGTGGTAAATAATTTGGCTGCCTCAACATTATGGCATAGATTTATGCAGAATGAAGAATTGATTTGCAAAATACAAAGGACATTTGTGGAGTTTTTCTGGAGCGGATTGCAATGGGTTCTGTCATGGTCCTGCCTTCCTGGTTCTGTATTTCTAGTCGTGTGGCAGTATCAGGACGGAGCCCTTAGGTTATATGTGGGAAAGCCATGAGATGTTTATGTTTTTGACATCTCATGTGTTTTCTCGTGTCTCGTCATTGGCTCCGCCCCTCTCGTTTTGTGTATTGCCTCCCTGCTGTGTCTAATGTTTCCCACCTGCCCTATGTCATTATCCCTCATTTGTCTTGCCTATTTAATGCCTCATGTTTCATTGTCCTGTGTTCGTTCATTGTGTATGGTGGTGTTTTGTTTGCCTTCCCAGCCTTGTGCAATAAACCGTGGTCGCTATGTTGCTGGGTACCTTGTGAGTGTTTATACGTAGTGTCTCGTTTTTGATTTAGTTCAGTTTTTTGCTCTCTCATGGGAAGTGTTTTGTTTTGATTTCTTGTTTTGTTTCCGTGTTCTAGTTCTTGTTCTGTTTTTGCACCCCATCGTGGGTTTTTGTTTTGTGTTCATTAAAGTCTTGTCCTGTTATCCCTTACCGCTGCCTGCGCCTGGGTTCTCTCTCCATGTGATCGTGACAGGGTTCGTGCAGCAGTATCAATTTTATCTTTTGAAACTCCACAGTTGGACTTGTTTGAAACTACATCAAAGAAAGCTATATATCATGCTATAGTTAAAGTTTTGCATCAGGATTTGCTCAGAGGACAAAAGATCTCAAGGTGGCCCGGACTGTTGAAACTGGACTTTCTTGTGAGAGACAGGTGGAGACCGCTGTATAAGCCTCCAGTAGAGAAGCGAACAGCAGATCTACAATGGAGGATTATTCACGGGGCAACAGCTACAGACAAACATGTGGCGCACCTGAACGCAGCAGTAGGGGTGGAGTGTAGGTTTTGTGGAAAGAGAATTTAGAGCATTTGTTTTTAAAATGTAAACGATTGAAAGATCTTTTGATGTCCTTAGTAGGTCGTTTCATGATTTTGATGAAGAATTCTCAGAACTGGTTTTTATAGGGGGTGTTAAATACAAGTTTTCAGAAAGAAGGAAGATATGTCTGTTAAATTATATATTTAATAGGAACTGCAAAGCTGGCAATATGGAAAACAAGGAAAAATAAGGGGATACAGTTTAATAGTACTGATGCTCAAGTGATGTCTTTGAAATTAGTAGCTGGGAGATTAAAAGTAATAGTCTTGTAAATAATGAGCTGTTTTTAATGTTGTTTTGTGCTATGTATATGAAGGCATCTCTCTCTCTCACTATACACTGTAATAATTATAAGAAGAAATCACTAATGGTACAGTACCTGTACATACAGTATGCCAATGCCTTCAGTAGTAAAGTTGGTAAAGTTTTAGTAATTCTAGGAACAATAGCACAGGATAGAGGGGTTGACTTTTGTAATTAAAAAGGCAATCACACAATCATTAGGCCAGAGGGCAGCCTTGGGGCATCAAGTGTTAAACAACCATGACTAGAGACTAGTTATTTATTCCCCTCAGGTTACAGCAGGTACCTTGATCATTAGACGGGTCAAAACACAGTCCCATTCCAACTGGTCTAATTGGAAGCAACAGTTGTAAGATACAACCGTAAATCTTAAGTATTGTTAGGAACGATCAAAGGATAAAATTGATTTAAACCTTTCTTCTGGATGTTGCATATTTGATAAATCACGTTCAATTTTTGGGACTCAAGAGAATTTTATGCGCTTTACCTTGATTTGTAAACAATGATCTTGTTTGCACCATTACCGAATATAACAGCACAAATATTATTTTCTCAATTTAAAACTGATCTTCTTTTAGGAATGTAATTGTGACAATGCTTGTAACCACCATTGACTACCATAGTAGGAAAATTGCTTTATAAATGCCTTTGTTCTGTTGAACACAAAAGAAGATATTTTGAAGAATGTAGGAAAGCAAACAGTTCTGGGGCACTTTTGACTACCATTGTCACTTTTCCTACTATGGTAGTCAATGGTGGCCAAGAACTGTTTGGTTACAAGAATTCTTCTAAATATATTTCTCTGTTTTCACATTTATACAGATTTGGAACAAATCGAGGGTGAGTATTTTCACTTTTTGGTGAACTGTCCCTTTAAGTCCTTTAAACCAAGGGTTCTCAATCTCATGTTTTCTATGGGACCCAGATTAAGAATGTGCAAAGGAAAGTTGTCATGCAAAAATATCGCTAAAAATAAAATACAGATTTTTATTACTATTAACACAAATATTTGATTGACACAGCAATATCAAGCATCCTATCCATTTGACATGCAAGTAGTTTCTAGTAGGTGACAAATCAATTGACATCAAAATAGCTTTGTCATGAGTGGTGGGTGGTGAGAGACACGGAGACAGAGGACCCAGGTGCAGACAGCGGGTAAGGGGTTAACACAAACTTTAATAAATAATAAGCAACAAAACAAAGACCCACGTGGGGGTAAAGTAACAAACATGGAAACAGGAACAAGACTAACAGGACTAGACTAAAACACATCACAACTACAAAATAAACTAAACTAACTCAAAGACAGGAACTCACCACATTACACAAACACGACACAGTACAGGCACCAAACACATACAATGACCGACACAGGACAATGAAACATGAGGGTATTTGTAGGGGAACACAAACGAGGGATAACGACATGGGGCAGGTGTGGTTAATGAAACACTCAGGGAAGGATAACAAGGAAACGAGATGGCGGGAACAGAGACGAGACACTGGAGAGAACGTATATTATTGTCAAAAGGACAATAATATGTTTCTCTCCACACATAACCAAAGGCTTTGTCATGACTCTGCTACAGGACCAAGGAAAACATGACTAAATGAAGCAGAGCCATGACAAGCTTAGTTTGAACTATCAGGGCTTGAAAACACAACAGCCCTTTGACCCATTTTTGAGTTGCAACCAATGATCAATAATTAAATACTGGAATGCTGATGACATCATAACAGTGATTCTATAATGTGCTGCCATATGTTCACACATACAGTAATAATGACTATTGCGTCACTACGATAGCTTCAAATGTGAAATGGCATTGGCTCTGGTGATTGATTGATTGATCATATTTCTCTCTTAATAAAAATCAAGAGTGCTAAATCAGAAACACCCTGTTAGATCATGAATGGTGTCAGGTGTTTCTTGTTTCCTTTGTTACCCCAGTGTATTTAAACCCTAGTGTTTCCTTTGTCTGTTGTTGTTGTTTGTTTGTTTTGTCTTCTATTATTTCATTAAATGTCATACTGCATGTGGATTTGCTTACTCCTAGTTACTCTGTGTTACAACCAAAATGGATCCAGCAATGGCCCTTATTCACCTGTGCCAGGGAACCCTCACCCTGGAGGACCACATCAAAAACTTTTTGGACATTGCTAATACCACCAATCTCCTGGACTTCATGTTAATAGTTTTCTTTTGTTATGGACTTAATCAGCCACTCAAGACAAAGCTCACCCGTGATGGTCCTCGAGGGTCATTTGAACAATTTTGGGATTTCGCTTTGGCGTATGTTGGGACTCCTCCTACCGTTGGAGAGGTGGAGGATTCCTCTAAGACTTTTTTGGGGGGGCAGTAAGTCTCAGGCCCCTCTGGCCAAGGAGCTGGGCCAGTCATGGAAACATGCAATGCCCCATGCTGAGGGTGGTGAGACCTGTGTTTGTGGCGACAGCCAGCCCTGAGCCCGTTCACAAGATGGCCGCCAGTCCAGAGCCCGCTCGCAAGATGGTCGCCTCTCCAGAGTTAGCTGACAGCATGGTGGTTTCAAAGCACAGGCGTCTGGTTTCTAACCTGGAGGATGCTCTTCTGGCGTCTGTGTGGGTGGCTGGTGTCTCTAAGGTCTCAAGCCTGGTGGTCCTGAAGGCATCTGTTCCTGAGGTCCTGTCCCTGGAGTCAGCTCTGCTGGTTGTGGTTGGAGCCTTGTGGTGTGTCTGGGCTGTGTATTGCTCTTCCACTCCAGAGGCCGCTGACAAGATGGACGCTCTGGACTCTTCCTTGCCAAGTGCCTCAGTGAAGATGGCCGCTCTGACTTCTCCTGCTATATCCAGGCCTACAGCTCTGCCTGCGCCTCCATGTCGTCCAGCCCTGCCTGCGCCTCCATGTCGTCCAGCCCTGCCTGCCACGCCCAGGCATCCTGCTCTGCCGGTTTGTGTTTTTTCTTGTTAATTAGTTTTCCCAAGTTACCCCAGTGTATTTAAACCCTACTGTTTCCTTTGTCTGTTGTCGGCTTTTTTACGTTTTGTTCTGTCATTGGATTACTTTGGTTTGTTTTGTCTTCTATTATTTCATTAAATGTCATACTGCATGTGGATCTGCTTCCTGCCTAGTTACTCCAAATGGATGACAATTATGAGATATAAGATGATGCTTCCTAAACAAAAAGACGATGTTCAGCCAAGAGAGCTATTATTATTATGTGTTTAAACCAAATAAAATGACTTCAGTTTTCATTTAACACTAATGCGTTCTGTTTTAACTGTAGTTCTTTTAGACAAGCTAACCTCCCGCTGCCAGATTAGAATTTCATCAGCTATTCAGTCACACGTAGAGATCAGTGGATACGACACACAAGCTGCAAATCTCTGTTTTAAACTACTTTTTCAAAAAGCTTCAAGAAATGACATTTGGATTTTAAAAGACTCATTGGGAAGCAATAGGGGGTTAAGTGTGGAACTGTATGGTTCAGTTAAGCTCACAAGCTCCCTAAAGATGCTTAATTAGTCTCATGATATCTGTTGACATATAACTTCAGAAAAAGTTTAATTGTTCAGAGTTGGTTTGGAAAAATGTTAACGTTACCAAGTGCAACTTCAAATTATCACTTTCTTACTGTGCTTTATGAATATGTTGTTTACCAGCACAACTTCAGACAGCACTCTTATACACGCACGCACGCACGCACGCACACACAAAAACATCATTAACACATATTGTAGCCAATTTCTCAAGGAACATTTAAGCATAAAAAAAAACCTCCACCGCAGTTGAAAGATACTGACTGGTGTCTCTCCAACTTTCCAAAACTCTTGAAAGAGTTGCTTTCAATCAACTCTCTACTTTTCTTTTAAAGAACAACCTTTTCATAAGAGCTTCAAAAGAGGACACTTCACAGTGACTGCCATGCTGTCTATTGTCATTACACTGCAGCTGATAAGAGCTTACTCAAAATCATCCATCCTTATCTTACTGGACCTGTCTGCAGCCTTTATTAATGTAGTGTAACCATCTTGAAATCTTCTGATGGTTGAAAAATCCTGATCAGCAGGGTCTGATGAAATGTGCCCATTTTTATCAGACATTTAAGTGAAAATAAAATATTGCTACTGGTATATAGTTTGCCAGACATGTGTGATTATGAAATAATTGTAAGATAATTTGACATGTGATTTTCGTGTCTTCAAAACAACACTTTTTTTTATCTGCCAGCAATGCCAATCTTCTGCAACTCATTGAAACATGCTGTGACAAAAGAAATCAATAATATGTTCTACTCAATTTTCCAATAGTAATTCACTTTTTGAGTCATTGCTCCTGCAAGGTGAATCATTATATTGAGTTTTTCTAAGAAGGGTGAAAAGGGGTGAAACGATTACAATAAAAGAATTAAAAATAACTGACTTCCTGTTGGGTTTAGAGATATGCTCCAATTTTTTAATGATTCTGTGTGTTCTATGAGCATACCAAATTTGGTACATGTACAGTACATTAAGCGTAGTGGTCTGGGCAGTTCTAGGTGGCGCTATCGAGCCATTTTGCCACGCCTAATTTTAAAACCCCTATCAGACGTAAATTTTCGCCAGGTCTGATGCGTGTGCAAGTTATTGTGAGTTTTTGAGCATGTTTAGGCCCTCAAAATTTCGATCAAAGAGGGAGAATAATAATAATAATAAACAACACAGAAACAATAGGGCTCTGCACTGCGGTGCAAGCCGGTGGCTTGCTCCTTCATGCTCGCGCCCTAAAAACTGTTCAAAGTTCAGACAGTATCTTTGCCAAAAGGTCAAGCATGTTTACCAAATAAATAGTCAGCAGGCTTTTAATCTCTTGTTATATTTCTGAACGCTTTACATGTTGTTGGATTTTCTATTTACCAATGCTTTATTCAGAGCTTCAGATACAGATTTTGACTTTGCAGTGCCAGCAGCTAACATTTGCTAGGGTAATAGTCAAAGATCCAGGTCTTTTGTTCACAATCTACACTGTTAAAAAAAATCTGTAAAAAAAATAATATTTCTGTCAGTTGGAGCGACAGAAAATAGACTGTAAAATTATATTTTTTCCTGTAAAATTACAGGATATAAGGATATATATAATAAATTGTTTTCCCCATTTTTCTTGTAAATTTGCTGTCTTTTTCTGTAATTTTATAGTTTTGACCGTATTTCAAAAATAAAACTGTAAAAAATAAAATCTTGTTAAAAACGGAAATTTTCTGGCAGCTGGGGCGCCAGAAATAAACTTCAAAATAACGTTCTTCCTCTGTAAAATTACGTTTCCCTGGTTTTCTTGTAAATTTGTGGTCTTTTTTGTAATTTTATGTTTTTTTTACCGTATTTCAAAAATACGTAAAAATCTGTAAAAAATGTTTTTACACTTTACATGGAAATCTGCAAAACATAACATAATTTTTTTGTAAAATTACGCTTTTTTACAGTGTAGCATTAAATTTTGTATTTATTACACGTCATTTCCAGAAAAAAGTAAAGATTTACTGTAGTGCACTTCACACGAAGGTGCTTCATCTTTATTAAAGGGGTGATATGGCACGGCTAAAACAAATATTATCGTTTGTTTTAGATGTAATGCAATGTGTATACACTATTTAAGGTTAAAAAACGCTGTATTTTCCACATAATCTTGCATGTTTGTATCTCCTCTTTGCCCCGCCTCTCTGAAACGAGCGGATTTTTTACAAAGCTCATCACTCTGAAAAGCGAGGTGTGCTATGATTGGCCAGGTAACCAGTGCGTTGTGATTGGTCGAATACTGCAAGCGTGTGACGTAAATGTAACGCCTCTTACCATATTCGGAACGTCATGTTCCCAGCAATTGTACTGACAGGTGATAAAATGTCATCGATACTTTCCTTATCAATTCAAACCAGAATCTGATCCGGAAAATGAAGATGATCAAGCCGATACATCAACTTTTCCAACGCGACTTGAGCAGGATGTAGAGGATTGGTAAGGTTTTTAAAAAAGATATTATGTTAAATAGTTAAAAACTATAGCTAACTGTTTTACTTTTTATATACGACGTTATAAAGATTTGCCGTTAGTGATCAACCAGTGTTACACCATGTCTCGTCGCAACTCAACAAAGACAATAAACCCCATTATAAACACATTTGTTGGAACATAATTACTGATTATTAGGACTTATGTTGTCTTTTTTCACGTTGCGTGCGTGTCTGCATTTGCAGATCACACAAAGAAACAACATGCGCTACAAACACACGACAAACTCAACTCTTTTACAATGAAAATATACTTACAGACTGCGAATCTGAAGCGCCAGACTGTCCTTGCGAAGCTGTAATGGTGGGAATTGCCCCAAATTTCAACAAAAGCTTTCGTGCACAGCCGGCATTGATCTCTCCCAGGTTCATGAAGCAATCATCTGTGAAATGTGCTTCACACACTTGAATATTCGGATTGTATTGTTCTGGAACAGTATTGTAAATAAAATGCAACTATTCGTTTTAGCTGTCTCGTCTTTTGGAAGGGCAATCAAAGAGGCTTTCTTTTCGCAATGAAACACACAGCGTCTCCACGACATGGCTGTGGCGGCGACGATACAATGAGATTTACAAGTACGCCCACCTTACTTGCGTATACATTTGGGCGGTCTTAGTCAAGCCATACCACGAAATGACTTCGATTTGTGGGGGTGTGGTTACACGAGGCGTTTCAGGCAGGTCTGGGTGAGCATTCGCTTTTAGATAGAATGCATCTTTTGTTTCCACACTTTAATTTTAGCAATTTTACATGTCTAATACATGCATGGGCAACTTATAACACACCAGAGACACAGAAAAACATGTATTTGAGCCATACGACCTATTTAAAGTTACAGTTAAAAATAACAGTTTCTTTGATGTTTTTCATGTTCTAAATGTTTGTTTTAAGACAAAATATCATACAGGTATAACAATTTTTAAATAAAGTACATTTCCAATGCCATTTCATGTTTATTACATTTCTCTGATAAAAGATACTATTGGTAGTGCCATGCTTACCAGTTGAACTGAAGGAAAACACATATTGTGAAATTGTCTATTTTAAATATTCATTTTAAATTAATCTACTTGTATTTACTTTAAAACCATGTTTGTTGTAATTCACTCAGATTTTTATGTACCTAAAGTAATGACAGTATTTTTCACAATAACTGTATGTATTTATACGTTTCAGAATATTTTTGCCAGAAAAAATACATAAGATTTTGATAAGAAAATAAGGAAAACTACACACCTCCCTTTAGCTGGTAAATTCTTTCACATCTGACTGTTCCACAGCTTTTTGTAACATGACACATCTAAAGCAATGGTTGCTCATTTCCATCGACAAACACATTGATCTTCAGGGGTGACATTTTACTTTTTGATGACACATTTGCCTCGCGGTGGTTCACTGAATATGTAATATGTAGTGAGTGGTACCCACACACATTTCGGGTGGTCCACCCACTCTCACTCGCTTGTTCTCGAATTCCTCACATCTCCAGAGAGACCATGGTCCTTTCTGGAGATCTGCGTGCAAGGTAAATATTCAAAAGAATGAAGAAACGGTTAGCTACAGACTAACGCGCTAACTCCTACATCTGAACATTTAGTGTATAACCATGAATGCTAAGGTCCCGGTACACATACTCACAGATGAGCAGCAGGAGGTCAAGGGAATGTTTCTCCTCCCACACACATACACTACATTTATAAAATACAAAGAGATGAAGACATTATTTATGCATTTGACAGATGCTTTTATCCAAGGTGACTCACAGTGCATTAAAGGTGTAAATTTTATCAGCATGTGTGGTCCCGGGGAATCAAACTCATGACCTTTGCACTGCGAATGTAATGCTTAACCAACTGAGCTATAAGAACAGTTATATCTGGGAGAAAGATATGTGACGACTTTGTATGAACTGTTAAGATGTTCCTTTAGCCGAGTTCTTAAGATTAAGCAGGCAGTAAGATATTTCTAAGGTCTATTTTCCAAGATACTTTATTGAATGAATCTGTTAAACTTCTTTCTTGCTGCTATGCCTTATCACATGAATGAGAAAACACGACATGTTTTCAAAAGGATATTATGTTGCTTCTTAGACAACTAAATGTAACCGGTCCTACTCGCCCCACTCTGTGCGGGCCTCGAACCGGCGTCGGTCCGGATGGGAGACGGGCGCTCTAACGAGGAGGCTAAAGACTGCAGTCTCTAGCGTCTGTCGCTAGAGCGTCTCTGTTGGTCGGGGAGTGAGGTTTTACACACTGCACAGCTCTTCACTAGCTGGCCTCCGTTACACTCACCCCCCTAAACCTCACTCCCATCCGGGTCACGGCACCAATGTAACCGGTCCCACTTGCACCTGCTCTGCGCGGGCCTCGAACCGGCGACGGTCCGAATGGGAGACGGGCGCTCTAACGAGGAGGCTAAAGACCGCAGTCTCTAGCGTCTGTCGCTAGAGCATCTCTGTTGGTCGGGGAGTGAGGTTTTACACACTGCACAGCTCTTCACTAGCTGGCCTCCGTTACATAAAGAAACATAATTAACAACATACTACTAAAATGCAAATAAAGAGTGTTTAACTAACACTAACAAAAGCAAAACACAAATGTAATTATTTACATATTGTGTGTGTTCAAAAAAAATACTTATTACACTGATTACAAGATATTAAGTTAAAGGAATAGTTCACACCAAAAACAATCTCAATCAATTTACTCACCATCAAGTTGTTCCAAATCTGTATATCGTCTTGGTTACGGATGTAACCTCAGTTCCCTGATGGAGGGAACGAGACGATGTGTCGAGCCGACAGATGGGGTTTGACTTGAGAACCTATCATCTTCTGATTATTTTGAAAAGGCCAATGAAAATTGGCGAATGAAATTTGCATGCCGGACTCCGCCCCGGACATCCGGGTATAAAAGGAACACGGCATGCAGCATTAATTCACCTCTTGGTCTGAGGAGCCTGAGCATCCCCCGACCACTACGGTGGGCGGCCAGCATTGTGGCAAGGAGGACACAACGTCACATCCGTAACCAAGACGTTCCCTTTCTGTCGGTCTCTCGACGTTGTGTCGAGCCGACAGATGGGGTTCCTATGAAAAATGCCACAACGCTGCGCCGCGTCACAATTTCCAGCAGAGTGACGTTGACTGGCCTGGGCAAGTCAGACGTGAGCGCTAGCGCGGAATTGTAACCGTCCAGTGGAGAGGGAGGGGGCCCCAGAGCTTTTGAGGAAAAAGGTGGGAAGCCCCTGCCACCGGCCGTCACAGGTGGAGGCCTAGATTCTCTAACAGCGAGAAGCCACCCGGCACCGTAAGGGCCACTGGGTAAGCATTAATCCCCCTGGGGAAAAAACGCTACAGAGAGCACTATCCTACCATAGGGAGGAATTAGTGCAGACACCACATGGTCTCACCATCAGGGGAGAACTCATGGGAAAACGTGCGGACTGAAGGAGTTAACCGCAGGGTGGAAGTCCACATAGGGAGGTCATGGGTTACCAAGGTGGGAACCATTCATGAGGATACATCAGACGGAACAGCCCACGGAGGGGGGGGGTTACCACGTCTGGAGCACTAGGTCCGGTTAGAGCTATGTGGTAGATAACTCGGCTGTTCCCCGGCCTAAGGGGGCAGGGCTTCTCTGCCCAGCCTGCCCCCCCAGGCAGGTGCTTAGTGATGGATGGAATGCCTGTTCTTTACCCAGTGGGGAAAGAAGGGAGGCGAAATAGCCGCTGCTCCCCCTAGAGGAAGGGGGAAGGGCTTTTGCAGGCGTATGCCCTACCGGATGCCGGTCCTATCTGTTGCCCTGGAGGACATGGGCTGACACCGGTTCCACACGTAGGTTGTAAAACCTCGCAAAGGTGATGGGCGTAGCCCAACCCACAGCTCTGCAGATGTCTGCCAGAGAGGCGCACTGAGCCAGTGCCCACGAGGAGGCCACACCCCGGGTGGAGTGTGCCCTCACTCCCAACGGGCAGGGGTGATCTTGTGATCGGTAGGCCATAATGATGACCTCCACGATCCAGTGCGCCAGCCTCTGTTTGGAGACAGCCCTACCCTTCTGCTGACCTCCAAAACAGACAAAGAGCTGCTCAGAGCTTCTGAAGCTCTGCGTGCGGTCCAAGTAGAGGCGCAGTGCGCGTACTGGACACAACACAGATGGGGTTGGGTCTTCCTCCCCAGTGGGGAGCGCCTGCAAGTTCACCACCTGGTCCCGAAAGGGAGTGGTGGGAACCTTGGGCACGTAGCCGGACCGTGGTCTCAGGATCAAGTGAGAATCTCCAGGCCCGAATTCCAGGCAGTCTGTGGACACAGAGAATGCCTGTAGGTCCCCCACCCTCTTGATGGAGGCGAGCGCCACTAGGAGGGCCGTCTTTGTCGAGAGGTGAGAAAGAGCGGCCTCTCCCAGGGGCTCGAAGGGGGGCCAGGACCCCAGGACCACTTCTAGGTCCCAAGAGGGTACGGAGCGCGGGCGAGGTGGATTCAACTTTCTCGTGCCCCTAAGGAACCTAATGACCAGGTCGTGCTGTCCCAGAGACTTGCCACCAACTGGTTCGTTATGTGCGGCTACTGCGGCAACATACACTTTCAGTGTGGAGGGGGAGAGGTTTCTCTCAAGTCTCTCCTGTAGGAAGGACAGCATGTGCCTGATCGAGCATCTCTGTGGGTCCTCTCCGCGAGACGCACACCAGGACAAGAAGAGGCGCCACTTAAAGGCGTATAACTGCCTAGTGGCAGAGGCCCTAGCCTGGGTGATGGTTTCCACCACAGCCGGGGGTAGCCCACTCAGGATCTCCTCATCCCGTCCAGGGGCCAGACATGGAGGTTCCAGAGGTCTGGCCTGGGATGCCACAAAGTGCCCTTCCCCTGTGAAAGAAGGTCCTCCATCAGGGGAATTGGCCAGGGGGGAGTTGTTGTCAGAAGCATCAGCTCTGAGAACCAAGTCCGGTTGGGCCAGTAAGGTGCAACTAGTACCACTTGATGCTCCTCTTCCCTGACCTAGCACAGGGTCTGTGCGATGAGGCTCACTGGGGGGAAGGCATACTTCCGCTTGTCCCGCGGCCAGCTGTGCGCAAGGGCATCCGTGCCGAGGGGTGCCTCAGTCAGGGAGTACCAAAGCGGACAATGGGTGGAGTCCGGGGAGGCAAACAGGTCCAACTGTGCCTGGCCGAACTGCTCCCAAATGAGCTGGACTGCGCGGGGATGGAGTCGCCACCAGTGTTGCCAACTTTTGAAAGACAAATAAGCAACTGCAGCTCCAAAAACAAGCCCAAAACAAGCCCAACATTATTCATGATCATCAATGTAATTTATTATCAATTATTTATTATTAATGAATGAGCCTGGGTCATTTTAAACTAACACTACCCTGTTTGAAAAACACAAACATAAATTATTTTACAAAAATTAATTGCAAATCTCTGATGTGAGCAGTATAGGCCTGGAGAGATGGAAAAGGAGAAGATATAATGACCACTTAACGTAGCTGTAACAGCCACACATTTATAATAAAGTAAAACTGAACTATATGCATTTGATGTATACTTTTTTAAATTATATTCTGCAATGATCAATACATTTATTTAATACAATAAAAATGTTTGATGTTTACCTTATAGCCTAATAAATAGGGTCATCCCTCCCTACACCTTTGCTGCACCGTGATCAGATCTGAACGTTTCGTTCATTTTCACATTTCATTCTAATCGTGACAGATGTAATACATTTAGTTGGTAGGGGAAAGGAGGCGGTGTGTTTGAGGACAAATTACGCTATTCACATGTGCTTAGGCTTGAATAACGCTGTGTAGCCAACCGCGCAGATCTACACTTTTAACATGTTTAATGATGTAGCCCGGTTATAAAATGCTTTTTATCTTTAAGTGAATATTTCATCTGTTTAGTATATTTACCTCCGATTACCCAAAAGAGTGCCGATGATTACGTGAAGAGACCACTGTAATATTCTTTGCTTCTCTATGTTGTTTTACGTGCTTAGATCTGTTGTGTGACCTCCTGCGTGACATCATAGTACCGCGAGAGTGATTCGACAGTAGACGTCTCTGTATGCTTTCAAATAGCTCTCGCAGTGCTGTGATGTTATGCTCTGCTGCATGTAGTACAAAAAGTCTGCCTTCGAGCAGACAGTGTTAATGGATTGAACAAAACAGCGACCATAGATGTAAAGAAACAAAGTTGCTTGTCAGGTTCAGAACAAGCAACCATATTTAGGTTATTTTTTTAAATAAGCCCAAAAACCAGCAACCCGCAACAAGTGATTTTTTAACGCGACTTGACAGAAAAAGAAGCCCAAGGTCGCGTATTATAAGCGGACTTGGCAACTATGGCGAGGCGATGCGTCGACTGACGAGAGAGCGCATCTGCTGTCTGGTTCAGGACGCCCGGGATGTCTGTGGCTCACCTGCTGACTCCAGAGGAGGAGGTGCCGGGCGAGTCGCGTTTGCTGCCGTGAGCGAATGCCACCCTGACGATTGATATACGCCACGGCAGCTGTGCTGTCCGACCGGACCAGCACGTGCCTGCCCTGCATGAGAGGTTGTAGCCTCCTCAGTGCAAATAGCACAGCCAACAACTCTAGGCAGTTGATATGCCAACGCAGGCGGGGACCCGTCCATCCCCCCGACACTGCGTGCCTGTTGCACACAGCACCCCAACCCTGCAGGGAGGCATCCGTCGTCACTACGACGTGCCTTGACACCTGCCCTAGGGGGACCCCTGTCCGCAAAAAGGTCATGGAAGACCAGGGGGGGTTAGGGTGCGCCGGCAGAAAGGCGTGATGACGATACGCCTGCTGCCGGTGTGCCACGCTCTCCAAGGAACTCGACTCTGTAGCCAGTGCTGGAGCGGTTGCATGTGCATCAACCCGAGGGGGACCACCCCCGCCCGAGGATGCCATGTAACCCAGGAGCCTCTGAAATTGTTTCAGGGGGACCGCTGATTGTCTGAAAAGCTTCAGGCAATTCAACACTGACAGGGCGCGCTCTGTAGTCAGTTGCGCTGTCATAGAGACAGAGTCGAGTTCCATACCGAGAAAGAGGATGCTCTGCACAGGGGAGAGCTTGCTCTTTTCCCAGTTGACCTGTAGCCCCAACCGATCTAGGTGCCGGAGCACCAGGTCCCTGTATGTACACAATAGATCTCGCGAGTGTGCCAAGATTAGCCAGTCGTCGAGATAGTTCAGTACCCGCACACCTCTTTCCCTGAGGGGAAGGAGGGCGACTTCCATGATCTTCGTGAAGACACGTGGAGACAGGGACAGACCGAAGGGGAGGACCCTGTACTGATATGCCCGCCCCTCGAAAGCGAACCGTAGGAACGGGCGATGATGAGGGAGGATCGAGACATGAAAGTACGCGTGCGTCCTTTCCTTCAAGTCGATTGCCATGAACCAATCCTGACATCTGACAGATGACAGGATGCGCTTCTGCGTGATCATCCTGAACGGCAGTTTGTGTAGGTGCTTGTTCAGGACACGCAGATCTAGGATGGGGCGCAGCCCCCCGTCTTTCTTGGGGACAATGAAGTACGGGCTGTAGAACCCGTTGGACATCTCGGCTGGTAGGACGGGCTCGATCGCTCCCTTTGCCAGAAGGGGGGCGACCTCGGCCCGAAGCACGGGAGCATCCTTGCCTCTGACTGAGGTAGAGAGGATGCCCTAAAACTGGATCGCGTAGCCGATACGGATCGTCCTCCTCAGCCAACCTGATGGCCTGGGAAGCCGAAGCCAGGCTCCCAGGAACCGAGACAGGGGGCCTAGGGGTTCGATCTGCCTCATTGCCCTCGCAGGGGGTGGTTCGATGGCCAGCAATGCAGATCCCTTGCCAGGGGAGGGCCCAGGGGAGGAGATTGGCTGTGCTGTTTTTCCGACCTGCCGTTTGTGCAGCTCAACGCACTGTCTGACTGAGAGTGCTGAGGGCTGGTGTTTATATTCAACATTGCGCTTCGCCATGGCGCAACGTCGAGTTGCCGTCCACTGTCGTGTCGAGAGTGGGAGCGGTTGTAACGACCCAGAGAGAGAGGAATCTCCTTTTGTGAGAAAGTGGGCGCTGGCCCCCCGGAGGAGGCCAGCAGATGGTGAGACGGGGCAGGAACCGTCCCTGTCCGATCCCCCAGCGATGTCGCTGGGGTCGGGCCCGATGGTAGCTCGATCTCCCTGGGGTCCCTCCGTCAGGGCCGCTTCTGCTTCCACGACGGCTGCTGGCGGGGTGGCGGTTTCCTCTTCGATATCTTTTTCTGGGAGGCAGCCTGAGAAGGGGGCCCTGGAACCGGACCCGGAGTCAAGGAGGACCGGGGCTACTGGGAAGCAGACGCCGCTCGGGATCTTGAAGGCCTGGAGGCGGCCGAGTCACGGCGGGGCAGGATGTGTTTGATCGCCTCCGTCTGCTTCTTCACTGCCGAAAACTGTTGGGAGAAATCTTCGACGGTGTCACCAAACAGCCCACCCTGCGAGATGGGGGCATCTAAAAAGCGAACTTTCTCAGAGTCCCTTATCTGCGCAAGGTTTAGCCAGAGGTGCCTCTCCTGGACCACCATGGTGGACATCGCCCGACCCAGGGCCCGCGCCGTCACCTTAGTCGCCCGTAGAGCGAGGTCAGTGGTGGTGCGGAGTGCCTGCATTGCCACTGGGTTGGTCCTACTCTCGTGGAGCTCCTTCAACGCCTTGGCCTGGTGAACTTGCAGGATGGCCATGGCGTGGAGGGAGGAGGCAGCCTGTCCCGCAGCAGTGTAAGACTTCGACACCAGGGATTCCGAAAACTTACACGCCTTGGAAGGGAGTCTAGGCCGAGCCCTCCAGGTGGCCGCCGTCTGCGGGCACAGGTGCACCGTGACAGCACGCTCCACCTGGGAAGCTCGACATAGCCTCTGGCTGCCCCACCATCGAGGGAGGTAAGGGAGACAGAGCCGGTCTGACGGGAACGGGCCGTGAGGGGGGCGTTCCACTTCTTACTGAGCTCCTCATGCACCTCCGGGAAGAACGGGACTGGGGCCGGGCGCAGCTTGGAGCCGCGCTCAGACCCGAGGTACCACGTATCCAGCCGCGAGCGCTGGGGAGGAGGCAGTGTGGTACACTGCAACCCAATGCTCGCGGCGGCCCGGAATAGCATGGATGACATCTTGACGTCCGCTTCCTCCTGGGCTCGACCCCCCGAGGGAGGGAGCTCCGAGGAGTCGTCGGGGTCGGAAGCCAACAGGTCGCCCTCTGATGCAGCAAGTGACATCTCATCGTCGTCACGCACTCCCGAGTAAGTGACTGAGGAACAAGATGGGGTAGAACCGTCTCCTGGGGGATGATCAGACGAGCGAGACGGGGCGTGAACGGTCCGTGAGCCTGCGGCTGACGGTTTAACGCTCACAGTGATCCCCATATCACCCCCGGTGCTAACCGAAGTGGACGGCAGGGCCGTAGCCCTTGCAGTCTCGGAACGGGTTGCAGACAGGTTGGTGGCTGTGTTCCCGTGACCGCAACGTCTGGATCGCCATCCGCCCGCAGTGCAGGCAGGACGTATCCACAAAGGCTGCCTCAGCGTGCCGGAGACCCAAACACCTGAGGCAGACATCGTGTCCGTCCCCCTCCTCGATGAGCACGTTGCACCCACGAGAGCAGCGGGCCATGCCACGCTGGAGAAATTTGCTCTTTTAGAAGGAAATTTGCTCTTGACACCTCCGGAACTGCCGAGACGCCCAGGGGAGAGTAGCTGCAGTAAGGGACTGTCCGCTGCACCACGTCGTAGATTCCAGCAGGAAGGTAGATCGTGAGATCGCAAGAAGATCAACGAAGATCCGCAGAAGATCATCAGATGCGTAGGCTCTGAAGACCAAAAGGTGAATGAATGCTGCATGCCGTGTTCCTTTCATACCCGGATGTCCGGAGCGGAGTCCGGAATGCTAATTTCATTCGCCAATTTTCATTGGCCTTTTCAAAATAATCAGAAGATGATAGGTTCTCAAGTCAAACCCCATCTGTCGGCTTGACACAACGTCGAGAGACCGACAGAAAGGGAAATTTTGTTGTTCTGCTGAACACAAAGACATTTAGAAGAATGTGTCATGATTCTGCCGCATCTTGTCATGTGTCTCTTGGTCTAGTGGCAGGATCATGACAGAACCCCATGTTTTATGTGGAGAGAGGCATTCTGGCCCTGTTGGCCTTCTATATGCTCTCTCCGATCTCGTCTCTGTTCCCGCCCTTTCGTCTCTTCATTATTGATTGTTAATTAGTTCATGCCCTGCACCTGTTCCCTCTTGATTTGTTCCCTTTATAAGGCCCCTGTGTTTTCTGTCCTGTGCTGGTTCATTGTCATTTGTTTCATGTGGGTGCCCTCAGCCAGGAGTCATCGCCGGCCGGATCGCGGCCGTGCTCCTGGGACGAGGTGGGATGGCGGCCATGGAGGGAGCTCGGGAGTGCCGGCTGCCCTCAGCCAGAAGCCATCGCCAGCCGCCAGGAGGCGGAGGAGGATCGGGCCATCCACCGAACGTCCAGCACCACAGCATAGCACCGTGAGGAAGAGCCTCTCGGCTGGCTGAGGACCGAGCGACGGCGTGTCGGGGAACCGGACTATTTTTTTTTCCTCTCTCCCCTCTCTCGTCCCTGTCGCTCGGGGTGCTCCCGGCTCCGTTCTCTCGTCTCGTCGGTGCGTACCCCCAGGCGCTGGGGCTCTCAAGGGGGGGCCCCCCCGGGGGGAGTAAGCACAGGCGCGGTGGTACCCCCCGGCCTGTGAGGGGCGATGGGGGTATGTAGCGAGGAAGGCAGGACGAGAGCCGTGGGGCAGGAAGGCGGGGCCGGTGGCGTGAGTGATAATGAGTACAAGCTGTACGCGCACCGGTCCCGCATGCCTCACGGGGAGCTAGGGAGCATAAGAGGACGAGCGACGGGACTGCCGACGGGACTGCCGACGAGAGAGGACCGGGCCCGGAAATGTTAAGTTTTATTTATGTTTGTGTGGCCTTTTACTTCCGTGTTATTGTTTGTTTATTTTTGATTAAAGTTTATTGTTTAAATGTTCGCCGGTTCCCGCCTCCTTCCTTCCCTACATTGAACTTTGTTACAATTACATTGAAAATAATTGATATATAAACATTTGAATGCAATGAAGAGATGTATTTTGATCGTGACATTTAACATTCATAGGCAATAACGGCCTCTTCCGTTTTGCGTTAGTATGTCCCAGTGTGTGTTATTTTGCTATGTGCTAAAATGTATATTCTTTTCCCTTTTAGTGCATAGTAGGCAAATTGGGACGCAGCATTTATTGTTTTTGTGAATAAAACTGCAGATTGGTTTATTCAAACTTGCCTTGTGAGAGCAAACAATTAGAATAATCATTTCATAGGACTTGAAATGTGAAATGGCATTTATTGTATGGCAGGCAACATCTTTGTTTTGTGGGTTTTTGAAAGCAGTTATGTTTATTGGGTTAACGGTGCATAGTCAAATATCATTTTGGTGTTATTTTTAGACAGAAGGCTGTTAAAAACACTTTCCCCCAGTGAAACTGTGATAATTACATTTTCAAATAAACACATTTCACCTAACGGGGGATTGTCATGAGTAAATTATACAGCTAGACTACTACTACTACTATTAAAAGAAAACCACCCTTAATGAGTGTAGCAGTAAAACATTTTTGTTTATGATTCCACGCAGAAAGGTTCATAAGTTCGAGTTTTTTTTGATAACTCAACGTTTTATTGTTCTTTGTAGATCAATATTGTTTACATTCTTCTCTGAATGGCCTGTTTGAAATCTACCCACGCCTTATCACACAGAAACATATGATTGACTGTGATTGACCACTCACTCTAAGCCCTCAGTAAATCTTGTAAATGTGTCTGGATGGGTAGACAACATAAAAATGTCCAACTGAACAAATGTACCCACAGAAAAACATGTAACTGAACATTTAGCTGGCTTCTGTACTAGTTGAATACTGTAGCTTTTAAAAGCAAGACTCAGGTGGTAAGGATAGGAAAAGCTTCTTTACTTTTTATAGGAGTCGCCATGGAAACCAGATATAGAAGGAGTGCTGATAAGCACTGTGGTGCTGTGCCTGCAAGTGTTGAAGACAGGTGTGACAGTTTCAACTCATTTAATAGAGTCTACCCAATCATTAATCAGTGTCTGACATCTCTGTATTATTCAATATACAGTAACTATACTTAAAGTCCCAGTGAAATAAAAAATGACTATTTTTCATGTTATATTGCAGCCAGTGCCAGATTATCCAATGGGCATTATGGGCACCAGCCCAGGGGCCCATGAAAGGGGGAGAACATTTCACATAACAATTTACTGCAGTGTGCCTCTCTGGCCCGCACACACGCAAGTGCGCATAAAACAGTGTTTCTAACATACGCAAGTCTGTCTCTTTATTTAATAACTTTTACAAGCCCTTTAGCAGCTTTTGTTCAGGAGAAGCACAAAGCGAAATATCCAGCGACCTTCCGATAAAGCTTTCATTCAGTGGGAAAATGTCGCCTGTGCTGTTCTACGAGCGCAATGTCACTTTTTCCCCGCGCAGGGATCGTCTCAGTGAGCGGCAGGTAGAAGCAGCACATTCGACAGGTGACTCCTGAATGAAATAAGTACAAAACAGCGTTTCCAACAACCTATCACTGTTATTGACTGTTTGAATGTATACACATGAACACATTTCGTCTGTAAATATGTATATGGTTACCTAGACCGAGGCTGTGTGAAAGAATATAGCCAAAATCGCCGCTTTTTATGGTGATTTGTTAAAGATGTCGCGTTTTGTTAGAACTGACAGTAGAAACTGAAAATATGTAAATGAAAACGGCTTTATTGTTGTAAATATAATCTATAGGCTAAATTAGAATACCCTCACGGTTGTCTTTAAAATCTCAAAAGATAAGAGTTTTTTTTACATGTATTTGGTGGTGTTTCTTCGCCAATAAGGAATTTTGATATAATGTTGATCAGGTCTAACTGCCTTACTTTACCCAATTTTTAGCCTTCGTTATTAGAAAATCCAGAGTGCTTTTACATACATTGCGGAATGTTTACTTACACAGACTCATAACATATAGGCTAAAGAAGTATACCTATAATATTTGTTAATGCCGTTTAACACATTACACGCTTACATAAGAACGTGAGTCACGAGGTGCTTGTTACACAAATGAAGTTTAACAAATTGACAAATTACTCTTATAGTATAATCATTGACAAAGTCTGCCCTTTAATGATAAATGAATATGTTTATAAGAAAATATTTGAGAATTACCTTTAAGAATATTCTTAAGAACGTCCTATAATTTATCTTAATAAAGTTCTTATATTTTCTCTTAAAACAGCTTTGTTAATCCGACGTGTTTGTGTGTGAATTATGGAAGAATCTGATAGAACTGAATTAATAGGTAGAGATGAGGCAGTGTGTGCTTGCAAATGCCAGTGAGTTACAGTATGCAGGGAAATGTCTTGATATTGTTGTTGCTGGTCCAGACAAGCATTGTTGTGTTTTAAATCCTGTATGATGGAGAATGTGTACAGGTGTTGATATTTTCCTTCAGGTTGTGATCATAGTTTGTAACTTGGCAATGTAATCCTGTATAAGATGTAGGTGATCCTACACGTAGTACCCTGTAGGCTATTTCAAAACTTTATTGTGTGCCCGTGCATATGGGCACACAATATTCTTAATTCTTAATCCAGGCCTGATTACAGCGTTTATTGTAAATAGTTTATCAATGTTGGTCCTTCTCTTTTTAAAATTTGTGTGCCCTCATAATCTTTAGTTAAAATCTGAAAATGTACTTCCTTCCTGTAATGACTATCCATCTTAAATGACGATGTTAGACCACTTGGGCGGAGCATCTATTAACTCCTCCCCTTCAACTGTCAGTCTGCTGCAGTCCCATTTCAAAATGCAACAGCTGTTTTTATACATCCAATCAAATTGCAGAGAAAGACGACAGCCACGCCCACTATTTTCCTCATTAGAAATTCCATTTCACTCGGAAATGCGTCAAAATACGGAAGTAAAAACGATCGCAACTTTCGGTTCACGGGGACTTTAAACAGCACAGGATAGATAAACCCAAGCATTGGGTTAAATTAACCTAAAAATGTCCATATTTAACCCAATCATGCTTCACGTCAATGGACAAACTCAACCATTGGGTTATTATTTTACATATTGTAACGTTTCACGGATGAATCCACAAGGAACAGGAGGTTAAGTGCAAAAGGTTTAATAACAAAAAGGTGTAAAAATCCACAAAAACTAATCCACTAAAAATCCAAGTGAACAAACAGGGTAATCCAACGAACAGAAACATCCACAGAACACACAGGGTAAATCCACACGAGTAAGAGATAAACCTAAGTAACATTACAATAATACAAAGACCACAGAAACAGGCAGGGTATAAATAATGTCCAGATAATGGGGTGCAGGTGTGAAAATCAATGAGGGACAGGTGAAAGTCATAAGTCTTTTGATGACACACATGTGTAGGCAAAAACAAGGAGGGACAGGTGAGGGAGCGTGGCAAAATAACATCCCTGGGAAAAAACTGAGAAAACACGGACTAGGGACAGACAGGAATGTCACACCTATGCTGGGTTATTTCAAACCATGGTTGGATCAAATTAGAAAATTTTCTGGTTTAATTTAACCCAGTGGTTGGCATTGTCCCTTTTTGACCCAACCATGGGTTGAAAATAACCCAACCTTGTTTAACCTGTATAAACCTGTGATCACACTTTATTCTACATTCATTTGTTGCTTGGTAATTATGTAGTTACACCAAAACTTAATTTGTCTTATACCATAGTGTGTTTAAATACTCAGGTTTGCATTAAAACTGTTTAATGCATGGCTAGCCATGGATTATCCCTTATACATTTCTGTTGATCCTATTTTGTTCAAGTCATTAGTAGGGTGCCAGGCATTACAGTCATTTAACCATGTTTAAAAGAACATAAGGTTATCCATTTTTATCATGTGACTTTAGTGCTGTAATGAAAAGGGGTGTTCCATAGGGTGTACTGTCCAGTAGTGAACCCTCAGGGCCCTCTAGGCCCTAGGTGATGACCTAAACTATCGTAAAAAAAAATATATATTTTTTTTTCAATAAAAGTCGGATGATTTTCCCTATTAGATATGTATATTTGACTTCCTGGATCGATGCGGACTCTATCCACGTGAGATTTCCAAGTCTCACGAGAGTAATTCAAGATCACGGAGCAGTCGCAGTTCTGTGATGTCATACGTTGTCTGCGCAGCCTGCGCATGCTGCAAGAAGTCGAATGTGTGCTTTCGTCGGGCGCCTTCTGTTAGCATACCCCTGGCTGACAGTACAGTAAATCAATGGGAGAGATTAATTTTAGTGACAGTAAAACTGACCAATCATATCGTCTTTCTAAATGGGTGCGCTTTGTTTTTTGCTAACTTTCCACCATCTGGGTGGTTGCTCACCAGCAATCTCGTAAAGCGGAAGAAGCACCCGAAGCAGGTCCGCCAACCACCAAACATTAAAAGAAGAAGAAGAAGAAATGCGGAAAACGTCATTTAAAAATGCAAAACACTAACAGCCTGTGGATGAACTTTGTTATCAATTCTCTGAAAAAAAGAGAAAAGCTGATAAACGTGGTTCAAAACAATAGGAGGAAGACTTTGTTATCAAGTAATTTGATCGTCAAATTGTAAGTTATTTATGATTTATTAGGCCGCTGTGCCTCAATTCATTCTAGTTGCTGATGTGAGCTTTATTTGAGACGAGTGATTTTGACTGTGGTCAGTCTTAAATTTAACATATTGTGCATATTTGCTGTTATTCTGCATAACAGTGACATTTTATCAGATCAATGGTAAATTTACTACGGTCATTTCCACACATTTAGTTCACTGTACGTTACCAGTTTAACATGAATTTTTATTATAATCATAGTTTATTCGCTGGTGAATCTCTGTATACTGTCTGCTAGTGTATAGGGTTGGGTTGCGCAGAGGGCCAAAGCTCAAACGTCAGGGTTCGCTACTGGTATTGTCAATTGCTTTAGATGATCTTTATCAATAGGTACTGTTATCTTGTGAACATAAATTTAACAATAAAGTGCAAGATTCTATATGGCACACTGTGAATATAGTTAGGGCAAAAGGGCATTGTTTTGTATTTTGTGTTTTTACCACAACTGTACTGTTGCATGAAATATTTAGTGATCAGGATTGAAGGTATGTTATTGTAATTAATTAATTATTAATTATAGTTAAGAAGTTAATTAAAAGCATTGAATTTAAAAGCAAGATCAGGGAGACCGCCAGTCCTCAGCTCAATGAAAACTGAACTGAATCAAACAATATACTGGCGGCAATGTTTTATTAAATAGATTTTTCAATGTTTGTTCTCCTAGATCACAGCTGTCCTCCCACAGTTTTGGTTCTCTAAGACTACGTTCACAATGCAAGCCTAAATGCTCAATTCAGATTTTTTGCTCAGATCAGATTTTTTTTTTCGGCTGTTCACACTATTTTTTAAATGTGGCCAATATCAGATTCCAGTGTGAACTCGTGATGGTTCTAAACTGAATCGCATGAGCAAAACAACAATAACACGCAGCAGGCTGTCATAAATAAGCAAGGGTCAAGTCAGCAGGTGTGTTTGACTTTATGCGGTGCTGAGTGGACCGTTCTCACGGCGCGATTTGAGAGCATTCCCGGTGCAGTCCGTATAATGGATCCTTTAGTCATTTGTTGTATCGCGCAGTTCGCGTGCGGTGTAGACAGTGCAAGGGCTTATGTTATAATCTGATGCTTAAAGTTTGGCAACCGAGCTGTAAAGTGCACTTCCCTCAACAGAATGGCTCGTGAAGCTTTAAATCACCGCAGAATTGTGACGCATGTTGATCTACAATGACGCAGAAGTCGCATGAATTCCGATATGACCGTTCAGACTGAGGTCGCATTGCGAAACATCAGACCTGTATCTGATTTAGGATCACATATGGAAGTGGCTCAGATCAGATTAAAAAAGATCGGATTCCATGTGGTTTGTCCTGTTCACACTGTCATGCAGTAAACAGATCTGGGTCACATATGAGTAAAAAAATCGGATTTTAGTGGCAGTGTGAACGTGGCCTAATCGGTAAATGGCCCTGGAAAGCCATGGGCTGATATCTCAGCATTTGTTTTCCTCTCTGTACTCAACAGGGCTAAGAGTCGCTTAACATGTGACCTCTATTTTAGGCTGATCTTTACAGGTGGAGTGAATCACAGTCGTAGCTCAGTAATGATGCTCTTCTGTAAACCACAGACTATACTGACAAGCCAACATTGAAGTGTTTACATGCACAATAAAATGCTGATAATTATCATATATCGTCTCTTTATGATGAGATTTACATATGTAACGGAGGCCAGCTAGTGAAGAGCTGTGCAGTGTGTAAACCTCACTCCCCGACCAACAGAGACGCGCTAGAGACTGCGGTCTTTAGCCTCCTCATTAGAGCGCCCGTCTCCCATACCGGACCGTCGCCGGTTCGAGGCCCGCGCAGAGCGGTGCGATTAGGACCGGTTACACATATACAGATGTAAATCTTCCAGTTTCTGACTAAATTTACAGAAAATAGTGCTTTGCCACCCAATATTATCATGTTGCATCAAATTAGACTGATACCCCAGACCAAACAAAAAATAGACCATTCCCATATCTAAAATACACCATTTACAGTCACTGCTATACATTACACATAATATATTTCTTAAATCACTGTTTGGTAGTCATTATAAACTTTACAAAAATAAAATCATCTCTACTTAATATTGACCGCTGATAAACAAACCCTTCCAGTGTTAACCCACACTTTAAAAGTAGCATAAATGACGGACTTGCCAACATTGCATCTCACTAACTTGGCTTCCAGCATTTTCAATTAAAATGTATCTGGGTTGAGGAAAAAGCTATGCATTACATTACAAAAGTACCCACCTGTCATGATTCTGCCTCTCCTAGTCTTGGTTTTCTCAGTCTTGTGGCAGGACAATGACAGACCCACATGTTTAGTGTGGAGAGAGACATTTATTGTTGTTGTGGCTTGCCATACGCTCTCTCTTTGTTCCTGCCCTCTCTTTCCTAGTTATTGATTGTTAATGATTTCATTCCCGGCACCTGTTCCCCTCTTGATTTGGTTCCCTATTTAATGCCCTTGTGTTTGCTGTCCTGTGCCTGTTCGTTTTGCTACCAAGCCTTGTCTAGTCCTTGTATATTGTTCCTGAGCCGTAAGTCATAGTTTAGTTTGTCTAGTATACGTCAGTTTATGTCAAGTGTTGTCAGTGCCGATCCTAGACATCTGGGGGCCCTATGCAAACCTTTGTCATAATAGTTAAAATGAGATAAGCATAACTCTAAACTATAAGAAATAAAAATAATAAATCAATTAACACACTTAAATGAATTAAAACTGAAAGACAAAAAACATTAAACTGACAGTAAGAACAATTAAGTATTAAATTAAATTCACATTTTGATTCACATGTAAATAGCCATTTACCTAAAGTAATACTTGGCTCTCGAACCATCTAGATTTTTACTAAACAAATGAGTTATTAACATAAATAAAACATCAATAATTCTCTAAATGTGATGACACAAAAATAACACATTATCATGGGCAAACAAAATACAGTTGATTGCAATGGCGACACTCACATGAATATTGTACAGCTGGTTTTGTGACTAAGTCATTTCCTGTAAATGCTATTGAAGTTAGAATATTAATGTTATACAGTATGTAACTTTGGAGACGGTCCCTAAATTCACGAATATCGAACGTCCACAGTCAAACCAACTGTATACCAGTCGACAAATACTGAATTTGTAAATCTTTCTGTACTTGCATAATTTGGCAAAACTAGTCAGGGATATAACCACACGGATTCAAATGCGGGTAACAATGATTCTATTATTGACCAATGACACACAGGCTAAAGCAGTGGGAGAGTTCAGTACTGGCTGGAGAAGGGGAGACCTAGAAGCAGGAGCTGACTGCGAGGCCAACTGGGGAACCCAGTATACAGCAGCGTCAGCGTTGGTGGAGTGAGGGTCGACAGGTCGGAAGCGGAGCGTCGTGGACAGCCCTGGAAATGGCAGAAGGGTGAGTAGCAAGTCCGACATCCGGAGGCCGTTGAGACGGTAAAGCTGGCGGTCGTCGACGGCAGAGTCAACAGAAAGAGAGTCCAGGGTCTGCTTGAGATGGCAGAGGTGGCGGGCAGAGACGTTTCCCAGTCGCGTCGACGAGAGAGTCAACAGTGAGAGAGTCCAGGGTCCGCTTGAGATGGCAGAGGTGGCGGGCAGAGAGTCTCGTGGCCACTGAGGCGACCTCGGCAAACCCGGAAGTTCCGAGACAAGGTGAGCCGGCGGATCTGACCGGTAGAGGATTCAGGGCACGTGGACGCAGCAGGGCAAGGCTTGGGTGGCGGAGGAGTGGCGGGAATAATTGCCAGCAGGCGCTGACCAAAACTGGGGGAAAACTAATCCAAGGGCAAGGTGATCAAAAAGCCGGTGAAAAATGGCAGGGACCGGTACAGTATCAACAGGAGTTAATGATCGCATGAGGGACAGTGAGAAGTGGCAGTGAATATAAAGGGGCAAAACTAATGAACACCAGGTGATAACACTGAGACTAACAAGGGAGAGATTAGTGGCAGCTGGCGGGGCACACTCACACGCAGACAGTGAACACGTGATATGTGACCTGACCTCCATGTGTTCAGGCCATTCACACACACACAACACACAAACAAGTGCTAACCCCGGAACCCAACAAAAACTAAATAAGACTTTTAAATAGTACAAAAACACATGCCTTCTTGTTCTTTTGCTTCACGTTATTGCCATTTTTCCGCTACATATGGGTAGCTTCGTTTTGAAGCCATGGCCATGTGTAAAGACGCATCATCACATTATGTGCATGTCATCACCTGCGCACTGCATGATGTCCAAGTATGTCACAGTAATTAAATAAATTAAGTATTAAAAAGGAAATTTCCAAATGATGAAGGCAGAAATCCGCGTCTTGTATACATTATAATGTTTATCTTCTGTACTCAAGGAGGCCCCCTGGTGGTACAGGGGCCCTACACAACTTGCGTAGTTTGCGTATAGGTGTTGTATTAGTCCAGTTAGTAGTTATTGTTCCTGTCGAGTCTGTGATTTATATTCCCCTTGTCATTGTTTTACCCCCACGTGGGTTTTTGCCTTGTCTTTTGTGATTTATATTAAAAGTCATTGTTTTCCACCACCTACTGTCTGAGATTGGGTTCTCTGCCGTGCACAATCATGACACCACCCAATTGGTGTTTTGCTTGTTTTGTTGTATTACATTCTGAATTTAGAATAGCATTTTGGAGGTTTGTACTGCTTGGTTTACACAACATGCCTACAAAATATATTTTATTATGACAAGCAATAATTATGACAAAAACTCAAGTTATAAGGGAACCCGTTGCATTCAGTGTTGCCAAGTTAGCGATGGTAACACTGAAAAGAACAAAACAGAATAAAGTGAATATTTGTTTTTGCACATTCTTTTGGTGATGCATGAATTACGGCAACATGTTTTGTCTTACGTACCCAACAGACCCATCTGTAAGGCCATGTAAAAGTCAAAAATCATTTTTCAGTCATATCAAGTCAGGTACGAAATATCAAATCAAAGTCATTGTTGCTACCAGTAATGAGAAGACAACGAGAAGCTGTTGCACGCCAGCAGAAAAGCATTGCTGTTCCATGTATGAGATTAAATCCATTAAGGGTAGGAAATGTTGACATTCTTTGATATTTCTTGGTTACAGGTTCAAAAAAGCCAATGCCCAGTGAAACCCATGAAAACGTGTTAAGTAGCCCTGGTTGGGAATGGTTGCATTTGTCAATGTGTCCAAAGATAAACAAACATTCGAACAGTTGCCTTTAGAAAATTAAACCGATTGCGTTTACAAAAGCAGAAATACAAAATTCCCATGACATTATGCACCCCCAGCATTGAACATTCAGGTATTCAAGTAAACATGAATTATACATAAAGGGTGATGAAATAATCAAAGCCGGAGGTATAGTGTAACCCCACAGCTTATTTTACTGCATTACAGACAAAGACAGACTGTTTAATATTGAGCATATTGCACACCTATTACACAAACGTGCAACAATACAAGAGTTGGACATAAACATAATGAATTAAAGACCACATTAATGTGTTAAATTACGAGAAAGTACATTCTTATTCTAGAGAGCATTTTTTAATCTGTTTTATTTATTTATTTTAATTTGGATACATCTGTGTGTCAAAATGTTAAATGCTCTCATTTTTTAGTCGCTTTGGATATTTTTTATTTTATATTTAGTTTTGGAGTTTTACATGGAAAAAAAGAAAAGTATAATTTAATTTGCTTCAACATTAATTTACTAACTAACTAAGATGTAAACTATCATGGTTCTGCCACAAGACCAAGAAAAACATGACAAGAAGAGGCAGAGCCATGACAGAGCCTCATGTTTCATGTGGAGGGAGGTAATTTTGGCCCTTATGACTCGTCATACTCTCTCGAGGTTTCGTCATTGTTCCTGCCCTCTTGTTTCCTCGTTAGTGCTCGTTATTAGTTCATGCCCCGCACCTGTCCCCTCTTGATTTGGTCCCTTATTTAATGCCCCTTTGTTTTCTGTCCTGTGCTGGTTCATTGTGTACTGTCACTTGTTTCATGTGGGTGAGGTCTTGTCTTGTCTTGTCTTGTCTTGTCTTGTCTTGTCTTGTCTTGTCTTGTCTTGTGTAGTCTAGTGTAGTCTAGTGTAGTCTTTTTTGTAATATATGGTAAATGTTATTTTTTTAGTCCTGTCTAGTATAGTTAGTCCGTGTTCCTGTTTATCTGTCATGTTTATATGTTGTTGTTTTACCCCCTCGTGGGTTTTTGTTTTGTTTATTAAAGTCTTGTTAACCCCTTACCCGCTGTCTGCACCTGGGTCCTCTGTCCGTGTCTCACCTCCCATGTTCATGACAGTAAACTAGCAGATCGATGACCTAAAAGCCAACAGTTTTATGATAGAATGGCAAATGGGGAAGTCGTGGCCTAATGGTTAAAGATTCGGACTCGTGACCAGAAGGTTGCCAGTTCGATTCCCAGGGCCGGGCCGGCGGGTAACGACTGAGGTGCCCTTGAGCAAGGCACCTTACCCTTACTTGCTCCCCGGGTGCTGCAGTGATAGCTGCCCACTGCTCCGGGTGTATGTGTGTTCACCACTTGCTGTGCGTGTGTTCACTACTCTCTGGATGGGTTAAATGCAGAGGTCACATTTCGGGTATGAGTCACCATATCTGACTAATAGGTCACTTCACTTCTTATAAAATCAGGATCACGGGCTGTTAGCAGGTCTAAAGGATTTATTTCCTTTTATGTTGATCCAAATCCCAGAATTTGCATCTCAACTGCACCAATGATCATAAAAACAGGCTTTTGTACAGAGCTTGTTTGCTTGATGAATGCAGTCTAAAGTAAAGCTTTGAATAAGATCATAAATCACTGAGTAATCCCATAACACATTAATAACTGGACTGGTGGATTATTTCATCTCTGACTGAGCTTCCGTTTTATTGCAGTCATCTGGTTAAATAGAACTGTAATGGCAAATGCCAAACTTCAGAGGATGACTACAAATTTCACTTTTGGCTAATTGAGATGCATTAAATGCAGAAGAGCACAAGACTTATTTGTCATTTATCTCAACTTGCTTCCAGTGCAGTTTCCTTGTTTTCCTTGACAAGATTTCAAGAATTTGGGCCTAAGATGTCTAGCACCTTGTCAAACTGCACCTTCACAACTAAGAAAATGATGTCATGGAAGCAAAGAGGAATCCTTTAAAAACTGAAGAATGCTCCTAGCGGTGACTTGGAAAACAACAAGCAGTTTTTACAATGAAACATGCTTGCAGAATAGCCCAACCCTGTCCCCCCCATACTCGTACTCAGTAGAGTGTGCAGGGATGTGTGCCAGAAACATGCATTTTCTTTCTCGCTGAAGGCTCTGTATCCAACGTCTGGGAAAGAACAGGAACCTCTTCCTCCTTCTGCTTTCCAGGGCAATGATCAAAAGTGTTCCAGTTGTGTACTAGAACACCCTGTCTTAGAATTTGTACACTGAAGTCTTTTAGCTGGAACGTGGTGTCACTGAAAAGGCTTTGCAATAGTCATATATCTTATCTTATTATAAGCTTAGCCAGACATGCTTCTTGGATCTAAAAGCATGCTGTCCTGACTAGCGGATGCTTCCATTTACAGTAAAGTGCATCCGTCTCTGCACAAAGTGACCTATCTGAGTGACCTCAGGGTAGGGGATGACATCAACAGCAAAGTAAACAGGAGATGCTCCTTTTGCATAGAATGAGAGACACATGGGTTAGATTATCCCACTTGATTTTCTTGATGGCCGATTAGAAAATGCAGAGGTGGGATATCAGAAATGTTGGGGACTGATTTTAAGCTTTTTAAAGGAACAGTTCACACAAAAATTAAAATGTCTATTATTTTACTCACCCTCAAGCCGCTGTGTATATGACTGTCTTCTTTTAGCAGATCACTATCAGAGTTGTAGTGAATAATATCCTGGTTCTTCATAGCTTGGTAATGCCAATGTACAGATAAGCTCCAAAAGGACCCCATCCATCAAAAAAGTAATACATACAACTCCAGGGTTACATTGTCCAGGGTTAATACATGTCTTATGACCCAAAACGATACATTGTTGAGAAAAACGCTTCATATTTTGAGTAAATGTAGTCACGTTTGGATGTAAACAAGATTATCACTGTGAAAAGTATTTCACTATTTTCAAATAGTTTTGAATCTCATTGGTTGCCGCATGTCTTGTGACCTTGTGATCCGCTAAAAGAAGACAGTCATACACCTTGGAGGAGGGTGAGTAAAATATAGGCTATTTTTTTGGGTAAACAATTATTTAAGCTCTGTTGGTGGTAAACAGTCCCAGAAAGCTCATAAAATGCTCTGTCATTATTCTGAATGGGCTTTACAGTTAGCATTAGCTATTTGCTAGCAAAGTAGACTGACAACTGAAAGTAAACTTATCAAATAAATAAGGCCACTCATCTTGTGGTGAGCAAAGTTTTACTTTTACTTTGGTTACTTTATGTAACCAAACTACAGTGATTCAAGAGTTTCCTCTGGTGACATTTTCTCTGATGTGGAGAATACATCGTCAATATTTTCATCTCATTAGCTTCCCTCATTAGCTGAACCATCATCCAAGGGTGCAATTAAAATGAACAACCATATCCATCTTATTATCTGATACAGTGACACGAGAGTATAGACTAAGACACAAATTCACAACACAATTTCACTACTTTTGTGTACAGTATTTCACCCCCACAAAAACTCACACTTCAGGCGCTAAATTCACTGAAATTGAGCGTTTTAAATGAACTCATGTTTTCTATGTAAATTAAGCTAATAACCGTGTAACAACGTTCAAAGTAAGGAAGGAAGGAGGCGGGAACCGGCGAACATTAAATAAACTTTTAATAAAATAAACCAACCACAAAACGAAAGTAAAGGGCCGACAGCTACCTCACGGTCAACTGTCGGCCACACAAACATAAATAAAACTTATCACAATGTCCAGGCCTGGTCCTCTCTCGTCGTACACTCCTGTCGCTCATCCTTTTATGCTTCCGTAGCTCCTCCGTGAGAGATGAGAGACCGGTGCAATGCGCAGCTGACACTCATTGTCACTCGCGTCACCGGCCTCGCACCATTCCCTCACGGCTCTCGTCCCGCCTTCCTCGTTACAAACAGATTGCATGTTATTCACCAAACTTAGCTCAATTAACAATGCACAATTGCTGCTGACGGATAGTGTGTGGTAAACAAAACTTTCTTTAAAAAGGGAGGTTTCTCATGTATTATTCAATTGCTAATTAAAATGATCAGAATTGGGTATATATTCCAATGTGCATTGTGGTCTATAGGGGTGTCACAATATACAACTGTTATCAATAATCATAAAATGATTAATTAATGTTAAAACGACACATGATAATACTGAAAATAATTCAGCACCAGTTTCTTTATATCACTCCTATAACTCTCCCTCTATGCCTCCCTACAATCCTATTTTGAGTTTTATTCATTGGCCAAAAAAGATAAAAACAACAACAAAAAAACAGGTAAACAGGACCATAGATGATGTTGTAAACAGCTAAGGCATCATTGTTATTACACATTTTATTAACATGATCTTGCTATGTCATTCAGTTCCCAAATTAACTGAATCGTAACCTATAATTCAAACCCAATTGTTAGAGTTTAACCACCACTGTTGTGAGATGATGTGTTTGATCTGTCTTAATAAAAACAATAGAGAACACAATATCCGTTTCTAAATATAATACCTGATGCGTGATGTGATGATTATAGATATTAAATAGCATGCTATGTTTCAGGAAACAGTGGAGAAGAAAAGAACGGAAATAATTTTCTCGTTGACCACCCATTATAAATGAATTCAACATCTCCACAGTAAATTATACTCAAGTTTATGGCGCAGAGATTATTTTTGGCTATATTTAAAACCTCTTTTGTACTGATGCTATTAGGTCATGCATTCACTGTTATTTTCTCTCTCGCCGGTGATTTTAAAGCCTGGCCATTTCTAGTGACCATGGCAACTGGCTTGTTGTGTGCCCTGGGCTCAATGCAGATGTTATAATTGATCGAATGTAACGGCTGCCTTGACGGTGATGAAACCAAAGTCCTGTCATTCCGGAAGAGGAGAGCATATTTAGTGAATGTGTGGGATGGAAAATAGAAAAGTAATGGAAAACTACAGTTTTGCAATCTGAGAGAATTCATGCATGATTATACACATTTCCTATTTTTTTAGCTACGTTCACAAAGCATTTTTTTGGGATTGACAACTAAATTTAGTAACACAGTACTGTATATCTGTCAGAACAAAACAAATCCAAAGGTTTTTTTTGCCTCTAACAAAGTAATGCTTTAGCAATTAAACATTGTAGTTATCATTTTCTTAATTGGGATTACCTCTTGTGTAAAAAAAAAGTCTCTTAAGGCTAATTCACATTGATTCAAGTAAGTGTAAAACCCCTGTGGCATTTATTGGCGATGGTTGGATCAATGTAAATTAGCCTTTAAAGCTACAATCTGTAACTTTTGAGTTAAAAATGAAAAGTCAGTCATTTTAAACACAATACTTCAGTGTAAATAATGTGATTAAGCTCATAATTGTAGTAATCGTAATCTTACTGTGACGAGGGAGGCGTGACGAGAGCCGTGGAAGGAGGAAGCGAGGCCGGGACGCGATTGATAATGAGTGTCAGCTGGGCGTCATTCCAGCCTCGTATCTCTAACAGAGGAGCGGAAGCATAAAAGGCCGAGTGGCAGGGGACTACGGCGAGAGAGGACCGGGCATTAAGTTTTGTTTGTTCGTGTGGCCGGCAGTCGTCCGTGAGGGGCTGCCGGCCTGTTTTTACTGCTGGATTTATTGTTTATTTATTTTGATTAAAGTGTTTGAATGTTCGCCGGTTCCCGCCTCCTTCCTTACTGTTTTCGGCACCAATGTAGCAAAGATCAATATAACGGTAAGGAAGGAGGCGGGAACCGGCGAACATTCAAACACTTTAATAAAAATAAATAAACAATAAATCCAGCAGTAAAAACAGGCCTCGCTTCCTCCTCCCACGGCTCTCATCACGCCTCCCTCGTCACACTTACATATTGTCAGGATCTGGGGCATGCAAGGACAGAGGACCCAGCCGCAGACAGTGGGTAAGGGGTTAACACAAGACTTTAAAAGTAAAAATAAAACAAAAACCCACATGGCGGTAACATAACAGAACAAGGGTAAAAAACATGAAGGATGAACAGGAACACGGACTAACTACACTAGACAAGACTAAGACAACACTTGAATTAAATGACTAATAACCTAGACTAGACTAAACTAAACTGAAGAAGACACAGGAACTCACCCACATGTATCAAATGAACATTGAACCAGCACAAAACAGAAAACACAGGGGCATTAAATAAGGGATCAAATCAAGAGGGGAACAGGTGCAGGGCATGAAATAATTAACAAGCAATAATGAGGAGACGAGAGGGCGGGAACAAAGATGAGACCAGAGAGAGCGTTTGGCAAGCCACAACAACAATAAATGTCTCTCTCCACACAAAACATGAGGCTCTGCCATGATCCTGCCACAAGACCAAGAAAGACATGACATGATGAGGCAGAATCATGACACATATGTGACCCTGGACAGCAAAAACAGTCATAAGTAGCACGGGTATATAAGCAACAGCAAACAAAACATTGTTGTCACGAAAGGTAAGGGAAGAGAACCCAGATGCAGGCAACGGCAATGACGGGGTTAACGAAATAATACTTTATTTAAACAAAACACTGCACAAACAAAACACCCACGATGGGGATGACAAAACTAAGAATACAAACAAAAGACTTCCCACGTGGGGGCAAAACGTAAAACAAGAATAGCAAAACTAAACTAAAGGACACGACCAAACGTCTTAAATCAACACACGACAAGGGTAAAACACAACACTCACAGAACACGGACACGGCTAGGGACAGGAACACTCGACAAGCAAACCACAGTACATCCAGGGTACACGTACATAGTACATACACAGTACAATCCACCTGTCATGGCTCTGCTTCATTTAGTCATGTTTTTCTTGGTCCTGTAGCAGAGTCATGACAAAGCCTTTGGTTATGTGTGGAGAGAAACATATTATTGTCCTTTTGACAATAATATACGTTCTCTCCAGTGTCTCGTCTCTGTTCCCGCCATCCCGTTTCCTCGTTAACTTTCCCTGAGTGTTTTATTACCCACACCTGCCCCATGTCGTTATCCCTCGGTTGTCTTCCTTTTAAATACCCTCTTGTTTCTTTGTCTTGTGCTCGTGGATTGTACTACGTCGTGTATGTGTATCGTGCCAGTCAGTGTTCCTGTGATCCTGTGTTGCTGTGTAAAGATCCCAGTCCAGTCCAGTCTTAGTAAGTGTTTAGTTTAGTTTGTCAAGTTATGTTTAGTCAAGTGTTATGTTAGTTTAGTCCAGTCTAGTTTATTTTTCCTGTCTTGTTTTTTACCCCCTCGTGGGTGTTTTGTTTCTGTTTTGTCTATTGTTTAATAAATATATTCCGTTAACCCCTTCATTGCCATTGCCTGCCTGCATTTGGGTTCTTCTCCACGTATTTCGTGACACCACCAGCCCAAGACAAAGAAACATGAAGGCATTTATAGGCAAGACAAACGAGGGATAATTACACAGGGCAGGTGAGTAACATTAGACACGAGAGGGAAGCAATACATGAAACGAGAGGGGCGGGGCCAATGACAAGACACGAGAAAACACATGAGATGTAAAACATACACAACTCATGGCTTTCTCACATAAAACCTAAGGGCTCTGTCCACATCCTGCCACATGACTATAAATTCATGAGCAAGAAGGTAGGACCGTGACACATTGTATTGGTCAATATGATAAATTTGTCTTTTATTGTCACGGAACGGCAGGACAGAACCCAAATGCAGGCAGGTGAAGGGTTAACTCAGATCTTTAATGAACAGAAACAACTCGTGAAACAAAAATCCCACGAGGGGGAAACAGGTAATGAAATAACAAAAACACAAAATAAAACACCTCCCACGTGGGGGAATAACTCGGTCCAAACTAAAAACAGGACTCCAAAAGGTAACTCACAGACGAACAGGGTAATCCACAGAAACAGCGCCAAAACCACCATAGAACAAAATCGCACAGGACAGAGAACAAAGGGACAATAAGAAGGGAACACTAACGAGGGATAATTACAAAAGGGACGTGACGGGCAGGTGACAGAGATCACACACAACGGGCATGATTACGGGAGACAGGAGGGCGGGGCTGAACGACATGACAGGAGAACACGCAGCCACGTGTCTTCCACACATAACAAAACAAGCACAAAAGACATGGCACCGTCACAACTCTGTCCACAGACCAGAAACCTCATGATAGGAAGGACAGAGTTGTGACACTACCCCCGCTCCAAGGGACGACCCATGGCATCCCAAGGGAGAATCCTCAGCGGGCAAGAACAGAGAAACACAAGGACATACACCATAAACACAACACAGAACAGACTAAGGGTAACACAGAAGAGACAAGGATGGGGTTGGGGTGGGCCAATAAAAATAACAAACATGGGAGGGGGAGTGGGACCAAACAAGAGTTCAGAGGAGGCACAGTCTTAATCCCCGGCTGCGCTCGAGGGCGCGGAGTCCTGGGGAATTCTGTGGGGGAAGTCCTGGGAGGGACCGCCGACTTGCACGTCGGCGGGACAAGGCTGGGACCCGGCTGGAAGGCCGGCTGAACAGGGCTTGACACCGGCTGGAAGGCCGGCTGGACAGGACTTGACGCCGGCTGCTGTACCGGCTGGGGCGCCGGACTGGACATCGGACTTGACATTGGATTTGACGCCGGCTGCACCGGACTGGACGCCGGCTGCACCGGACTGGACGCCGGCTGCACCACCGGACTGGGCGCCGGCTGGACCACCGGACTGGGCGCCGGCTGGACCACCAGACTGGGCGCCGGCTGGACCACCAGACTGGGCGCCGGCTGGACCACCAGACTGGGCGCCGGCTGGACCACCAGACTGGGCGCTGGCTGGACCACCAGACTGGGCGCCGGCTGGATCACCGGCTGGGGAAAGGCCCACGCTGCCCGCCGCTGCCTCTTTCTCCTCAGCCGAGCCACCCGCCTGGTGGCCGGCAGATGGAAGGAGGTGAGGGGTACGGCTGGCTCAGGGTTGGAGGCCTCTGACGAGGAACCCCAAGATTCTCACCTTCCCCGTTTGCCACAGAGGCTCGCTGGTGGTGGAGAGAACGGTGTGGCGACGCCCACAACCCCGATATTCAGGGGACGGCCCTCAGGGATCGCGACCAGCGGAGATGAGTAACTGGGTTGAACTGAAACCCTAGACTCTGATCGATCCACGGCATACTGCCATATCGCACCAAAGTCCAGCGGTCTCAGTGACCTCATCTCCGCACGCGAGAGTGGCTCCCTGAGACCGGCGTTGAAGAGCGTCACCAGCTCCTCCTCTCCGAACACCATCTCCCCTGCGACTTCGAGGAACCGGCCCACGTAGTCATCTACGTCACCGGTTCCCTGGCGAATGCCGCAGAGGAGACGAGCCTGGCGGGAACGTGCAGCGTCCATGCTGCCTGCTGGGTTCAGTAGTGGCGATTTTGTTCTGTCATGGAACGGCAGGACAGAACCAAAATGCAGGCAGGTGAAGGGTTAACTCAGATCTTTAATGAACAGAAACAACTCGTGAAACAAAAATCCCACGAGGGGGAAACAGGTAATGAAATAACAAAAACACAAAATAAAACACCTCCCACGTGGGGGAATAACTCGGTCCAAACTAAAAACAGGACTCCAAAAGGTAACTCACAGACGAACAGGGTAATCCACAGAAACAACGCCAAAACCACCATAGAACAAAATCGCACAGGACAGAGAACAAAGGGACAATAAGAAGGGAACACTAACGAGGGATAATTACAAAAGGGACATGACGGGCAGGTGACAGAGATCACACACAACGGGCATGATTACGGGAGACAGGAGGGCGGGGCTGAACGACATGACAGGAGAACACGCAGCCAAAGTGGCACAACAATGGCCACGTGTCTTCCACACATAACAAAACAAGCACAAAAGACATGGCACTGTCACAACTCTGTCCACAGACCAGAAAACTCATGATAGGAAGGACAAAGTTGTGACATTTATGTCAAAAATCATTAGGATATTAAATAAAGATGATGTTCCATGAAGATATTTTGTAAATTTGCTAGCGTAAATATATCCAAACTTTATTTTTGAAAGTGGATGCGAAAATGGCGGTAAACATTCCTAAAAACTTCACTCACTGCTGCCCACTCTTTAGGAATTACCTGCTCAAGTTTGGTATCTATGAAAAGCATAGAATTTCTGCTTTCGGGTTCATCTACTGTCCACAACATCATTACAGCGATAAGCCAATAGAGAGTGTTAAAACAAACATGTTTCTTCTTAGCAATGGCCTGCTACAACGCCTCTGATGGACAACTTTAAATGCAATTTTAGCACCTTCAGATTCCAGATTTTCAAATTGTTGTATCTCTTCCAAATATTGTCCTATCCAAACAAACCATACATCAATGGAAACCATTTTTTCTAAATGATTTTGTGGTCCAGGGTCACATACAGTATGTGGTTTGTTTGTGTAACCTTGAGCACAAATTTGAAGTTAACGTGACATTCTGAACTCTTATTGTCATCACAACTCGCTGTCAGTAGTCTTTGCTCTTTACCTTAATACTTTACTTTATTCAGAGATGGCGCGAATGTGATGTCAGCATAGACAACAATGGCAAAGACATTTTCAGCATATTTACTCCACCTTTCTTTCACCTTTAGAAAGGTATTTTTATTTAAAGTCCAATGAAATGGTCCATATACCCCAGTGTTTCTTTTGTGTGTTGTCCGATGTTGATTGTATTTGTGTTGTGTTGTGTTGTGTTGGATTGGATTGGGTTATGGCACCCTATTTCTTAAACTCGCTGGATTTTAACATCCTTTACCTAAGTAGTAGGACATGATTTTGAAACAACATTAGGTTAGTTGTTGGGTTGGCCTAAGGTTAGAAACATTCTTATGAATTTCCCCTTCATTTCAGAGGCAAATCACAATTGCTGGTAGGGCTCCTGATAGATTGGGTCAATTTAAAGTTGCGGCTGTGTGTTTGTTTCATAGTAATGTTGTTCTTGGACGAAGTAGGGATATTGATCTTAATGAATCGAAGATGTTCCATTTGCATGTGGCATTTTGGAGCTCAGGTGTATTTTTCAACAGTTTTCATTTCTAAACGCAGTACATAATCCATTTTAGAGGAGGGTACATTCCTTTGAAGTACTTCGCAGCATAAAGAAGACTTTCTGTCATGGTTCTGCCCCATCTTGTCTTGCTTTTCTTGATCTTGTGGCAGAGCCATGGCAGAACCTCTCGTTTCATGTGGGGAGAGGCGTTTTGGCCCTTTTGGCCTGCCATACTCTCTCCAAGTCTCGTCATTGTTCCTGCCCTCTTGTTACCTCGTTAGTGCTCATTATTAGTTCATGGCCCGCACCCGTTACCTTTTGATTTATCCCCTTTATAATGCCCTTGTGTTTTCTGTCCCATGCTGGTTCATTGTGTGTGTGTGTGTCACTTGTTGCTTGTGGTGAGTTCATGTCTTGTCAGTGTAGTCTAGTCTTTTGTAGTTATGTCATATGTTATCTTTAGTCTTGTTAGGTTTAGTTAGTCCGTGTTCTTGATACCGGTCATGTTATACCCATGTTTGTTATTTTACCCCCACGTGGGTCTTTTACCCCCTCCCCGCTGTCTGTGCCTGGGTCCTCTCTCGGTGTCTCACCTCCCCGTTCCGTGACACTTTCAGGCTGCCCACCTTAATGCCCAAATCATTTAGCATTGACAGCAAGACCATCCTTTGGCAGCCTCATGTGGGTGCAGCCTTGTCAATGCTATGCCCATTATCGCTCTTCTGGACGGTGTGGTTGAGGCTTAGGGTGGCATTAATGCGCTCAGTATTGTTGACCACTCTATCAATCAGTTTTGGGACATCTGAAAGCTTGGGTAATTTGCCTGTGTCCAATTGAGGGTAATTGGATTAAACTCCAGGCCAAATTGTAGATCCATAAATGGGAGATATAAAGCATTCTGTTTGGTGTGGCTCGACAGAATGCCAGCAAGTGAGATCGCATTTATCTTCAGCTGCTGTGACACCGTAATTATTTAGCTCCGCCCTTTAATAATCACTGCCGACGCCCCCATCACAACAACAGCCATACATCTGGAATGCCGTGCCGATATGGAGAGCTGATGGCAGTGTGGGAAAGCTGCACCTGCTGCCTACCACCTTCCATCACTTTAGCCATTAATTCCTATCTCAGCGCTGTGGTAAACAAGGACTGCTTTGATGTGTAGCACATGTGCAGTAACTTTTCACAACATAGCCTGTGATCAGGCCCACCGCTAAGACAATAACCTTGCCTCTTGAAACCCCTTGTGCATGGACCTTACCTACTTCTTTTGAGTCAACCATGAAGAGTATCACATTTATCTATTTATTTTATTACTTCTTATAGGAATACTGCCCGTCAATAGACACTTTGTAATGAACACTACATCCTACTTCCTATTTAACTTGATACGTTGGTAAAAATGTAAGACCCTCTGAGACATTTCTGAATATTAATAAATGATGTTGACATACTATTTTTAACCTAATGTCTACGATCACATCTGTGGCATACTGTTAATTACTAGAGACAATCAACTTATCCCTCAGTTTTTTATAAAAAAAACAGGACTTACATTTACAGTAAATACACAGTAAAAACACTACATTTACAGTAAATACACTAATTTTGAGAAGTCATTGCAAATTAAATTAAATTAAATTAAGTTTGTGTTAAGTGTCAGTTTGTCTTGTAAATGATTTATATATATAATTCTATTTTTTACTGGCCTTGCATAAAGAGATGTGTACCACTTGAACTGAAAGAAGGAAAAAGTGGTTGATAGGGTTGTATCTGGGTACAGGATTTGTTTAAGTGACTGTTGACAGTTGGTCAACTCGTTTTAAATTAAATTAAATTAAATTAAATTAAATTAAAAACGAGTTGACCAACTGTCAACAGTCACTTAAACAAATCCTGTACCCAGAAACAACCCTATCAACCACTGTTTCCTTCTTTCAGTTCAAGTGGTACACATCTCTTTATGCAAGGCCAGTAAAAAATAGAATTATATATATATATAAATCATTTACAAGACAAACTGACACTCAACTGTTGTGGGTAGGTAGAGGTTTTGGAGTACTGCTATTGACCTTAAAGACAGGAAAGAGAAACACAGCAGGAGTATTACTTACATGCCCAGCGGTTGCTTCTGGAATATCATTTACAGGTAGACAGTGATATTAAAGTCCACCAGGCACAGATATTGAAGTCGAGTGTTAAATAATGGACTGTTTTTCTTCTGCAAAAATGACATGAGGATGACTCAGATACTTGCCTTGTTGAAAGCAAAAAGTTTTTAGTTCAGGCTAAAACTGGACTAGTCTCAGTTTGAGACAAGCTTCCCACGGACCGCCCACAGTCCAGTCATTGATTGTCTGATTCATATTGTACACTTAACTGAAAACCACTGGGTCTGGAAACCAATGGTCTGATTGACTGACTTTAGTGCACTTTCTGAGCACGTTTTTATAGCAGTCCGTCTGGAAATCACGTAATATTTACAATGTACCAGCTGATTTGTGATATTAAGAATATTGAGGATGAAGTAAACTTTGGACTTTCCCAGATTACATTTTTAAAGTCGCCATTAACGGAGGTGCGGGTTTTTCCAAAATGTCCAAATTGTGTTTTTTCCAAATATCTGAGTGTAACAGCTTCTCGTTTAGGAATAAAATGTAAGGCGGGGCTTGATTTAATTCTTTGGGAATGGGCTACATACATGCGTGACTTCCACGTTTCAAAGGAAGAACCCTAGGAAGTTTCCAGTTGTGGAGACTTAAAGAGAGAAATGGAGAACTTAAAAAATAGTTGAAATTAGCAGATGCTGTACATTGCGGCACACAGCAGTGGTTGTAGAAGTGCTCATTTTTCCATTTCTCTCTGCTTTAAGTCTCCCCAACCGGAAACTGCCTAGGGTTCTTCCTGTGCATGCATAGAGCCCATTGATAGGATATTTGGAAGCGTGCCATTGGACAGTCAGTGTAGTCCCGTCCTCAGTCAGAGACACAGAGACTATGTCATGCAGAGAAGAGATGTTGTTTTCAAGAGAAGGCAAAGTTTCTGACTTTATAAGAAAGATTATAAGAGCACATAAATTAAAACAAGACATGCACGGACTAATCACTTGTTTTAATACAGAACATTTTAGTGGTTATTTAAAGCAGATGTAACACATGCAGTTTCTGCCAATCACATATTAATCTTGAGTAGGCCTAATGATAGAGTAGTATTGCATACTTTGTATCTTCAAACAGTCTTTAGTTTGATCATATTTTAAAAATACATACTGTATACAGCTGTACGAGCGCAGAAATATTATTTTATACGTCCAACTCATTTTTTGACAAGTTTACCTTGTCAAGCATGAGAAGCCAGCACATTTAAAATTGTAAAGAAGTCCGAATGCATGAAACACTGTTGAACCACCCTTTAAATTCCCGATAACCCTAATATTTAGTCAAATTAAACATCACCTGGAAAAATCTGTTGTAATATCACAATTACAGTTTTGAGGAAGTAACTGTTGTATAAAAGATGCTTTCAACACAGCGTGAAGCAGGTCAGACTTCACATTGAGAAAAGTTCTAATTAGCTGTCGACTCTAGTTTTGCATAGACAGTAACCGCTGGACCACACGCATTCAATTAAAGACAATTCGTTTCAGCATGTTATTTGCCGAGTTTCCATTTTGTGTCAGCACAAAAGCTGATTTTAACCACAAAACAGGCCATTTAGGTTAGGTCACAGTTGAGTTGGTAATCAAATTGTATTTAAGAAATACAATGCAGATGGGAAACAAATAGGCAGTCATGACGAAAAGCACTGATGCCAGATTGTAATCTCGCAGCCTTTGGAGTTTGTCCATGCTAATCAAAATAAGAAAATCAATCATTTTAGGTATGCATTTATACACTAACCTATACACTAAAATTATTAAAGTAGAAATAGAAGTATTAGTACTCTCCTCCATGCAATGAAGGTTCATACTGCTGTCATGCTAAAAAAAACAATAAAAGCACCATAAAAATGATCTTTATTTAAAATCTTCTGAAGCCATATGATGAAATAAAAAAGTACTGGACAATTCTGGTCAGTATTCACTTTCACGGTATGAAAAAGAGCAGCTTTGACAGTCAGATATTAATAACTCACCCTGTGTTTCACAGAGAAAACAGGTTTTGAAGCAAGTGAAGATGAATTTTCGTTTTATAGTGAATTATTTTTATTCTTTCAAGAATTAGATTTTCTTCACAGAAAGAGGCTATCATCTTATTTCAGAGGCGGAGAGAGAATAAACTGAAAGAGACAAAATCGACACAAGTGGGAGTTTTACAGAGCCAGTGTTATACAAGATCAAGATCCCCGTCATGAGGCCTTACCTTTATCCGTTCAAGCTACAAAACAAAATATGGAGGCCATTTGGTCTTTAATGTAACTCAGTCACTGCTTTTTTGCTTGGTTGCCTCCGTTAAATAAAGCAAGAAAAGGGAGGAAAGATGCTGTGGGCCTGGGTGACTTTAGCAGTCTGCACTGGCATCTTTATGGGTTGGCACGTATTGTATATGAGACAGTGTGCTGATTCAGCTAATCCCGATGCTTCTACCAGTGTTGGGGTGTTTTATTGACACTCAAAGGGTGAACACCTCCAAATAGGAACCAGGGCCGCATTAAGCCTTGCTCAGTTAGTTTTTTTAGAAAGTACAGTACACTGTAAAACCCGATGAGTTAGTTCAACTTAAACCATTTAAGGAAACCGATTGCCTTGAATGGTTTAAGTTTATTAACTCAAACAATTTAAGCATAAAAAATTATTTGATTTGAGTACAAGTAACTCAAGTATTTATTGTTAAAGTAACTTGGATAAAGTTCATTGTACTAATTCCATTCAGTTAATAGGACTCAAAACCAGTAAGCATGTTACACTTATATGCAGCATTTATCTAAACTTGCTTAAAATGTGTTAACAGAATTAATCTGAATAAAGTAAGAACAATTTAAGTATTAACATTTGAATAAAGATGATTAATTTAAGTTGAATTTACGGTTTCCTTCTGCTAAATCAAATTATTACATTCTAGTTCTGACAACTTCAAACTTTGTTGTGGCTACTTACTTCATTTGAGGAAACCGATTGCCTTAAACCATTTAAGTTGTATTAACTCATTACAAACAAACACACATCTGACAATACTTAAACGATTTATTTAGTTGAATCCTCTCAACTGAATACACAACATTTCAATGTGTACAACTCCAGGAACAAACTGTACTAATCTACACTTACTTTTATATTTATTTAACCTTAAATAAGTCACTCAAATCATCAACAAATAAATCTTTTTTCATCCATTTCACTCATCAGCTTCTTTTGTTAATATTTTGGACACTAAGGACTATGATCTGTGGGCTCCGTCACACTACAATAAAATAATTCTGCATAGTCCATTGTATTGTAAAGTTACCTGCTGGTTCAAGGTTCAAAAAAAGTCTACCAAGTTTCCCATATACATGTGCAATTTATGTGGTACCATATAAACTATCATGTACATTTTAATAGCTGCTTTAATTGCCGATTTAACTACAATAATGATGCCAGCGATACTAGAAAGCCTTCCTGGAGCAGATGCACCTTGCAGGAGAGGGGAACAATTTGGGGGAGGAGGCAATGCAAAACTAATAAAGCATGTAGTTGAGCTTGCTGTGGCCTTCAACATTGATATTATGCTCGATTATTATTACACTGCCTCTACCCCAAACTTTTCCCCTCTCCTGCAAGCAGCAGGTTATTGTATTCATACCCAACAGTTAAGGCACATCTATTTACTCTAATTACCTGATTTAGAACACTTTGTTCAATTTTATGTTTTGATACCTTTGTGCACCCCTGAGTAACAGTGTCCATAATGTTACACAATGAAGCTGGTGAATAAATATCATTCACATTTATGTGTACAATGAAACATGCGGAAAGTGTGAATAACTCACATAATACACAAACCTATTGTAGAAAAAACTATGATATCAAACTAACTAGAATAGAACTAGAATCAACAATCCTTGTTCAGTGATGCACAGTATCTGTTTAAACACAAAATCAGAATAGAAAAGAACTGAGGGGTCATTAGTTCACTGTACGCAAATTATTATCAGCAGTAAAATGCCCCGAAGTTTCTCACTCGTTTAACTATTTTAGGCTTGCAAGCTAAAACAAAAACATGCTGACCTATAACAACAAAACCTGTTTCACCTGTGTCAATTTACTCCAGCTCATTTCTCAAGGCCTGTAACTTAGGTTTGAGCTGCTTTCTCCCATCATCAAGATTCAGGAGGACCACCTGGATGAACTCAAAGAAGCCACTGAGCTTCTCAGGGTAGCTCAAATGGAGAGCGTAGATCAGTCCAAACAAAATGACAAGTGAATCTGTCCAAGATCTGTGAGCCATTACAACTTGATTCTCGAGGACGATAGACATGGTGAGTTTCAAAGGGAACTCCTGCAGGAACCTTATCTTCATTCACTACTGCCACCAGAGCCACTGCCCCTGGGTTGCTTCCAACTCATCCTGAAAAGGGAACACATGTTCAGTGTTTTCAGTGTATTTGGACAAATCATTAAACTTAAAAAAGACTAATGATATAAAAGAAAACATTATGTCATCATCACTGCTTAATGCAATAGTCAAATAGAAGCAATATCAATAAAAAGGTAAATATGTTCCATGTATTAGTTCTGAAATGTGGTGTTACACTGTACTAACATCTTATACCAAACTGAGAATACAAGATTTAGGGAAGATCGTCACCCTTAATTTCTCCTTCCATATGATGAGGAGAGAGTTTGAGTCTGTGTCTTCACTTGTTACTAAGTTTTTCTCAAAATATCAGACGTGTATCTGAATCTTATACCTGAATCTTTGTAGTACTAATAGTAAAAAATTGTTAAAGACACAATAGACACACAGCAGAAGGCAGTTTATAATTTCATGTTCATCAGTGATTTTTCTTTGAAAAGTATATGAAGGTATTGAGCTATGGATATTGGTAAAGGAGAATAGAAAAATACCTTGCATGTTTTGAAGACCTCTGTTGAATCCTCCTTTAAATACAGCGGCTGGCCGGCCAGGGCTGCTGTTCTAGCTGCAGTGATGTTTTTGTCCTGTTCCACAAACAAAAAGGTATGCACACGGGGGTGTTAGGGTCTGCTCCTCCCATTCAACAGCAATGTAATGCATTAAAAATATTCTTACCTGTTCCTCATATGCCATCAAAACATCTTCCATCTTCTCGCCAAAACTTCCAGTCTTCCTCTTCTTGTAGAGTTTTAGCAGCTGAGGTAAAAGTACTAAATGTACACATGCAGCTGTTATGCAGGCATGGTAAAGGTGAAACTGTGGAATACTGGCCATGGTAGAGTCTGTAATGTCTCAATAACTGCACTTTTAAGGCACTGGAAAAAACACACAATTTGCATTTCCACATGTTTTATACCTGTCAAAACACCTGAGTACAGTAAAGCAAATTTAAGTCAGGCCAGTAAGCCTGTTTTTGTTTCTGTTCATGGCTTTAATTTACTATTACTCTTTTCACCTATCGAATGAAGAGGGTTTTCTTGTCAACTTGTCAACTAAAATATTTTCATGGTTATTCTCTTTAATATGGTGCTTAGCTGTTCCCTCATTGCGCGCTTCAAAATTAACCTGACGTCAGCTAACCGAGTTACTCTAGTTTGAAAAGCATGGGGGATATTAGCTAACAAGCTAACGAACTATAGTTGATTATATATTTTTACACTTTTAACATACTGACGTTACTACAGCTTTACTCGACGAACGAGTTTGACCGCGACTACAGTAACGTTAACGTTTTGAATGTTTTTTTTAAAGCAGAATGAGGTGTGCTTGCAAGCTAATGCTATCGTTTCCACAACTCAGTAACTTGGCAAGTTTCACACAACGCGCTTTTATATTTTAACAGCATGTAAAGCAGTGATAAAATAATAGCTTACCTCGTATGCAAGACAACAACGTCGACAAATACATGAAAAAGACACACAGCAGCGGTCATCCGTAGCTTCTCCGCTAATTGAAGCTGCTTATAATTGAACACGTTTCATTGAGTGCAGCAGGTCCGAACTTGTTACGTCCTCTCTGTGCCATGTGCAAAGACAACGACGTCAACTGGCAGGTTCACGTTCACTTACTGGTCACCGCGCAAAATGCAGTAATTTGTGTTACAAATGAGAACTTAATAAAGTTTAAGTCAGCAACAATTCTTAATTGTGTTAAAATTAGTTCAGTGCCACCCTCCAAAAGAAAAATGTGTGAAACCCCAAATTATTCCAATTACGTATTTAAAAAATCAACAAATCTTTACATTAGACAATCTGGAAACATGAACTGATTGTATTTTTTATTTGAAAATGTTAGACAATAAATCAATTATCTTAGTGTTTCTGTGGATCAACTAATGTAATTACTGCTGTAATTAAGTTATTAACAATATATTGTGATGGACAATTTTAGGCATCATTAAGAATTATTTGGATACACTGTAATAAAAACAAAAAATCCTAAACTATATAGCTCTATATTACTGTGGGACTTAGATTTGTGTAATGGTATAAAGCCAACTTTTAAAGATGAGTGAATGGAACAAGCTGGAACTAAATCAACAATACTTAAAATACTACACAAATTTAAATGCACTCAAACCAATTGAGTTATTACTTCAACAATTCATCTTTGAGTTAGGTTAAATTCATGGGAATGAGTGACTCCAAAATTTTTTGAGATTTGAGTTATATAAACTTACTTCTTTTAGTAAGATACGCTGTTAGGTTTTACAGTGTACATGTGCTAAAGATATACAAATGCTTTGTAGGGGAGACCAAAGGCAGTTGAAACAGATACAGTTACATTTCATAAATCACATTCCACGTCACTGTGACGTATGACATCAAAGTAGTAAGAGCGATTCATGGTTATTCCAATACTTCCAGTTAGGGTTAGAGGTACTGGAAATGGAACCCAGGATTTTACTCACAGCATTGCTTCTTAGGACATTTCAGGGTTAGCTTAAATCATAAAGCACAGACAGAATTAAAACATTTCAATGTCTGAAAAACCTTCTCCAGTGATGAAGAGGCTGATATTAGCATTTCAGCATGTCACCTTGAGATAATTTGATTGGTGTAATATAGCAGGCTGAAAAATCAATGTCATTTGTCAAAACCACCACACTGTAAACACATCCACCATTCTCTTCTCATGCAATGGTCTGACAGGGACTCATTTGAGTGTAAACCACACTTACGTATTCATATCGAGTCTTAATTGGTTTGGGGGGAAGTGATGAATGTAATGTGATAAATTACACTGAAAGAGAAAATTAATTTTCATCATGCCTTGACTAAAGAATTTTACCACTGAATTGCTTAAGAAATGGATATCATGAAAGCTGTCATTGACAGCATGCATATCTTCTTTGAAATCTTGGATCAATTCCAATTAAATCATGTCTCATTCACTAGTGAGAACATCTTACAGTACAAAGTAAATAATGTTACTACAATAACGAAAACAGCTAAGATAAATGTAACGAGGAAGGCGGGATGAGAGCCGTGAGGCAACGAGGCGGGGCAGGTGGCGTGAGTGATAATGGGAATCAGCTGTGCGCACACCGGTCCCGGATGTCTCACAGAGGAGATCGGGAGCATAAGAGGACGAGCGACAGGACTACGGACGAGAGAGGACCGGGCCCGTGACATGTGTTAAGTTTTATTTATGTTTGTGTGGCGGCAGGTTACCGTGAGGTGGCTGTCGGCCCTTTTACTTCCGTGTTAATGTTTGTTTATTTTGATTAAAGTTTTTGAATGTTCGCCGGTTCCCGCCTCCTTCCTTCATCTTCATTTGAACCTTGCTACAGTAAACAAGAGCTTTAAAATGGGATTAGATGTAGCATAGTTCCCGTTAGAAGCTGGGTAACGATGTAATACATAAAGATCCACAAACTACATAAGCAACATAATCAAAACCCATCAATCACCAAATTGAATCATAACATGTACCCACCTGTCCTAAAGTTACCATGGCATCATCTATGAAACCATTGACTCCCGTAGTTGCTCCCACCGTGGAAAAGCAACACCGATTATAATCATACCCGTCAACACTCCCGTTTTGGTCAGAAGTTTCCTGTTTTTCACACCCATCTCCTGTGAGACCTCTGAAACACAATCACCAACAGACCGAGCGGGAAACCCCCGGAAACCCCTGCGAACCGACCATCAGGGACTGTCTGTGCTTTATTCGCAAATGGAATTCTGCTTTCACCTCTTTGCTGATTAGATGTTTTTAGTCGTGGCAGTTTTTAAGATGGTCTTTATTTTTGTTCGTCCTTAGCAAGTGCCACTTGCAAACTTGTACACATTTAACAAGGGGAAAGTTAGGTTCCAGCTGTTTACCTGCCATTCTCCTGATGTGTCTGCACAGCGTACAGTATGTGACCGCGCTGCTGATGTATGGTGACTGCGTGAAAATGGTACGCAGTGGGAAGCAAAATACATTGACTGAAAATGTACCAATTCAATTCAATTTTATTTACATAGCGCTTTTCACAATGTGCATTGTTCCAAAGCAGCTATACAGGGGAAAATAAGAAAAACTGAAAAACACAAAAAAGGTAAAACACAGCACAGTGCATGGTGTTTATAGAACAAGCAAGATTATTCTAGTAAATAATATCTAATAAATGCAGTCTCCTGGTGGTTTATTTAGGATATTTTGCATTAAGTGAATGCTTGGCTGAAATTGGGAGAGTGTGTCTGACCCTCGAATAGTATCGGGAAGGCTATTCCAGAGTTTAGGTGCTACGTATGAGAAAGCTCTGCCCCCTTTGGTGGATTTAGTTATTCTAGGTGTTATCAAAAGTCTGGAGTTTTGAGATCTTAGAGAGCGTGATGGCTTGTAGTGTGGTAGAAGCTCTGTTATGCAGGTAGGGGCTAAACCATTTAAGGCTTTATAAGTGATTAAAAGAACTTTAAAGTCAATACGATACTTAATGGGTAACCAGTGAAGGGTTGATAACATTGGGGTTATGTGATCATATTTTCTGTACCTGGTTAGAACTCTGGCAGTTGCATTCTGAACTAACTGTAGTTTGTTTATTGATGATGCAGGACAACCACTAAGCAGTGCATTACAGTAGTCAAGTCTTGAGGTCACAAATGCATGAATAAGCTTCTCTGAGTCAGCAACACATATAATATTTCGTAATTTGGCAACATTTCGAAGATGGAAGACAGCTGTTTTTGTGACATTTGAGATGTGATTTTTAAATGACAGGTTGCTGTCTAATATAACGCCTAGGTCTTTAACTGTATATGTTGGAGTAACAGTGCAGCCTTCAACTTGCAGGCTATAATCCGAAATATTCTTCTTACGTGTCTTTGGTCCGATAAGTAATATTTCTGTTTTATTAGAATTTAAAAGAAGGAAATTACAAGTCATCCAATGTTTTATATCTTCGATGCACTCTGCCAATTTGGATAGCTGGAAGGAATCATCTGGTCTTGATGAGATATATAGCTGAGTATCATCTGCATAACAGTGGAAGCTAATTCCATGTTTTCTAATAATTTTCCAAGGGGCAGCATGTACAGTATATGGAGAATAGCAAGGGTCCTAAAACCGATCCCTGAGGTAATCCATAATTTACTTGCGTTAGATTTGATAAATCCCCATTTAAATGGACAAATTGATGTCTGTCTGATAAGTAAGATCTGAACCATTGTAGTGCATGTCCCTGAATACCGGTATAATTGTGTAAGCGATCTAGAAGTATTTTATGGTCTACAGTATCGAACGCGGCACTAAGGTCAAGCAGGACTAGGAGTGAGATGTTACCTTTGTCTGATGCTATAAGCAGGTCGTTTGTCATTTTAACGAGCGCAGTTTCAGTACTATGATGCGGTCTAAAGCCTGACTGAATTTTTATGTGTATGTCATTATTTTGTAAGAAAGAGCACAACTGAGTGGACACTACTTTTTCTAGTATTTTAGACAAGTAAGGGAGATTTGAAATCGGTCTATAGTTTCCTAGTTCATTGGGGTCTAAGTTTGGTTTCTTGATAAGAGGCTTAATAACGGCCAGCTTAAAGGGTCCTGGGACATGGCCTAGATTAATTGACGAGTTGATAATGTTATAAATGGGCTCAATTTCAACAGGTAATAACTCTTTTAATAATTTAGTTGGTATGGGGTCTAATAAGCAAGTTGTAGGTTTAGATGTTGCAATAAGTTTAATTAAATCTTCCTGTTTTATAGGTGAAAAACACTGTAGCATTTCTTTTGGGGCGATGGTTGGTACTAATTTATAGGACAGACTTGGAGGTTGAGTTTTTACTATTTTGTCTCGTATGTTTTCGATTTTCTCTGTAAAAAAATTCATGAAATCATTGCTACCAAGGTGCGGCGGAATACCCAGGTCAGGTGAAGTCTGTTTATTTGTTAGTTTAGCAACTGTACTAAATAAAAACCTTTGATTGTTTTTGTTAGTTTCTATGAGGTTACGGAGGTGCTCAGCCTTTGCTGCTTTTAGTGCCTTTTTATAACAGTTTGCATTCTCTTTCTGTCATGATTCTGCCTCATCATGTCATGTCTATTCTTGGTCTTGTGGCAGAGTCATGGCAAAGCCTTAGGTTATGTGTGGAGAGAGAGATTTTGACCCTTTCGGCCTTACATACTCTCTCTCCGGTTCTCTCTCTGTTCCCACCTCTCGTTCCTCGTTAGCTTTCCATCAGTGTTTTATCCCCTACACCTGTTCCCTTGTTAATTATCCTTTGTTTGTCTCCCTATATATTGCCCTCGTGTCTATTGTCCTGTGCGCGTTCGTTGTGCTTTTTGGCTGTGTACTTGTGTGCTCACCTAAACCTACCCATGTGTTTGTACCGCTGTGCTCCTGTGCATGTTTGTTGTGAATACCCAAGTCTAATCCAGTAAATCTAGTTTAGTTTTAGTTTATTGTAGTCTTGTCTAGTGTTGTATTTAGTCTTTGTCAGTTTAGTGCAGTCAGTTTATGTTCCTGTGTTTCCCCGTTATCGCGTCTTGCTTTGCCTTTTTTGTTTTGGTTACAGTGCATTTTATAACAGCTAAGGGCGTTGTGGCACGACGCGAAGCGGAGTGCCTAAAACCCCGCAGCTGTTATAAAATGCACTGTAACCCACTGCTTCGCGGGGCTTATTGCTTTTATAAAACGGTTATTCCATATGCTTAGCAAGGTTTCATAAAATAAAGTAAATAAAATGATATTTAGGCTATGTGGTGCGGTCAGCCGTTATATATTGAGGTATTTTATAACGGCTTAGAACTCCGCTCAGCCAATCAGAATCAAGGACCAGAACTGACCGTTTTATAAATGTCATTAAGAACTAATGTCCTCTGTTGTTCTGTTCTGGTTACCCTAAGGGGTGTTATCCCTGCGCTCCCTGCTCTTATTCATGCTGGCTGCATGGATGGGCAGGGAGTTTTGCCCAGAACAGAACCGTACCGCCAATCTAAACTGTGTGCTAATTGTCAATCATTTTTGACGGTAGTGAACCTGACAGAACTAAATGTATAGATTAAACATAAGTTGCTTTGGCTAAAAATTGCTTTGGCTAAAAGCATCACATACTTCACAAATCTATTGCTATGCTAAGATGACTTGTGCCTACTTTACACAACCTGAACATACGTTTTTCTCTTTAACAATGAAGAAATGCCATTTGTATGAATGGACAGAAAAAAACGTATTTTCAAACAAAAACCCCAAAGTTAAATCCTGTGTCAAAAGCTGCCATCCATCTAATCCTCTGTTAAGCTTCTGGAATCAGGTAACCCCTCAGACTTGTTACCCGGCTGTAAAATGTTTGCAGGAGTTGTGTAGCCTTTATCACCGCCGTCTCAGGAACCTTCAATCCAGTGTAGCTGTCTGAGACTGTCTGCTCCACTTCTGCCTCAAAGTGTCACCCATTCCAACATGCTGTTTTTTCATGAGCTATGGTCTGCCAGCAGGAGAGCGTTCGTCTCAATCTCAGTCTGTGACTTCTTCCCGACGGCTAGGCAAAGAATATTATCTCCCCATGTCTCCAGGGAGATGTCACATTGTCTATGATGGTGGTGGTTATTAGAGGAGGATGATGGAAGGGTGAATTAAGTTTTAAAGTGGCCCATGAGCTGCAGGCTCTGTGTGACCAAACAAAACACAGTCAGGGAGAAGAGTCGGAGCACAACGTTAAAACAAAACTGAATTTGCGATGTGGATTTAATTGGGTTTAATCCTGCTGATTCAAAGGTTCTCCACATGCGAGCTTTGTGCAAGCCTAGCACGAGTTGGAGCATCTTTGTCTACGTCTTCAACCTCCTCATCTCCTTTTTGTTTTCCTGTCTTTGCCTGTGGTTAAATGGAAACTTCCCTTAGGAATTAGAAGTAAATCTAAAAGATCTTTAGATTGACTGTAAAACTGTGACAAATGTTTTTTTTATTATTATCCTAAACGTTTTGATTTGAAGGCAAACTGTATGTGTGAATGTTTAAAATGAGTTACTGTGTGGCGAAAAATAGTACTGTTTATGTTCAAAAGTTCAGAGTCAATGGAATAACAGAAATGTGACTATGGGAACTGTTAATGTTTGCATACTGTACTGTAGACTACCTTCTTAAAAATGAAGCTGCTACAAAAGGTCCCCAAAGAACCATTTACTCAAAGGTGTGTGTTGGAGATATCCCACCTATTACAATATCCGTGTTCCAGGCAACAGGATCATGTAATTTTTGGGGTTTGTGATGTCATTAACCTGGGAATAAACTTGTTGGAGTCCCAGCGAGCCATTTGTTGAGTTTGCAATTGATGCTCAAACAGCTACATTACACACTAACTAAAATTATCCTATGAGACCACCTCTTTAAAGGGTATTATGGAGCCATACCGCCAACAAATTGTTCTTCTATGTCATTGTGTAGCACCTTTTTTTATTGACATCACTGAAATAAGATGCAGACCTGTTCCACTAATATCCCAGGGTTTGTAAAAAAAATAAGAGTCAAAGGGCTGGCCCAAGCTAATTTATTTAATTTCAGTTTATTTAAATTTATTTTATTTAAATTAAGGTTAAGGTGTTTTTGAAAAAGGGTGGTTCATGGTAGTTTTAAATTAAAAATGAATTGTGTATGGGCAATATGCTAATTCTCATGTAATTCTGCTGTATTGCAATTAAAATGTGTATAATTAAAATGCTCAATTATTTTTTGCCGTCTTTCACTTTTGGATTTTAGAGTGATACGGACATGTTCTTTGGACACTTTTTTATATTGTGATGTTGAGCTAGCTTTAGTCCTCTGTAGGGGGAATACGATTGCATGGTGTGCTCCAGTAATAGTCCTAATCCTCCTTTAATCCAACGCTTAACATGTTCTTCAGTGTCTTGACCCACATACAAATACCATTTAAGTGGGCATTACCAAACACTGGTAATCATTTACTCACCCTCGGGTTGTTTACATTTACATTTATGCATTTGGCAGATGCTTTTATCCAAAGCGACTTACATTGCTTTAGCCTATACATTTATACATAGGCATGTGCAATCCCTGGGATCGAATCCACAACCTTGCGTTGTTAACGCAATGCTCTTACCACTGAAAGATTTTTGAAGAATGCTTTTAACCAAACAGTTCTATTGACTACCATAGTAGTAATTACAAATAACAAAGGTAGTCAAACGTACCCCAGAAGAACAGTTTGCTTTCATATAAATATCTTATTTGTGTTCAACAGAACAAATAAATGTAAAAAGCTATTTTTCCAACTATGGTAGTCAATGGTGACCAAGAACTACTTGGTTACAAGCATTCTTCCAAATATCTTTCTTTTTGTTCATCACAACAAAGTAAGGTGAGTGGGTGAGTAAATGAAGATGGAATTTTTATTTTTGGGTTAAAGGGACAGTTAAAACTTCTTGTCCTGATTTAATGTACATAGACAACTTTGCAGAAATTTACACTTGATCAGATAGCTGTCCAGTCACGGGGTATAAACATTGAAACACACATGTGTCATTTTGAAAGGAAGGTAAATAAAATACATATTCTAAATGCAAACAGTATAATGATATGAGCAACTATAAAACAAGAGGCTCTTAATAACGCTTTACAATTCTGACACAGAAAACAACAGATGTTGTGTGTTGCATTTCCTGGTTCTTAGCATTAAATTTCCAAAACAGAAGAGTTAAACAGAAGATGGGTTGGAATCAACAATAGTGGATGTGATGCTTAATGCTGTAATGCAGGGTTGTTTTCAGTTATTTAATAATGTAATGATTTGATCTGGTAACTTTTATTTACTGTATCAAGTCAGTATTTGGTGTGATCATTGTTTGCTTTTGTTGTTCATACTGTACACGTGCACACAGTGTTTTAGGGAAGCTTTACATGTGTTTTGCCAGACCATCTTGGACATTTTGCCACAGTTCTTATCGATTTTAGCAGTCTGACTTTTTCTTTGTCTTCATGTTATATGCTAAACTGACTCAAACTGAAGGCAGATCTCTATGTGTCTGCTGTAGAACTCTTTTTTCATAAAACAGATGGTTTCAAAATCTGTTTTGACATTTCATACTGATATACTTATGCAAAAAGATAACATAATCTAAGCTAACTTTATACTAACTTTATACACCTTAATTCAATTTATACAGTATCTCAAAAATATCATTAAATCATAAAAGCAAAAACTAGAACAAAAATCTAAACTAAACATCAAGATCATTTATTCTGATCCATCACTAAGGTTTTATAAGTACACAAACAGGCTTTTGGCAAACAGGCCTTTGGCAAAAAGTCAAAAGTAGACAAGAGTGTTTAGACATCTGTGCTGCCAAGAACGTAGTATCATTACATTTAATACCCTTCATGGACTGTTGGCAGTGTTCCTGTAGCTTAACTGGTAGAGCATGGTGCTAACAATGCCAAGGTCATGGGTCTGGATCCGTGAAACGTGCGCTGCAAGTTGATTTAGATAAAAAAAAAACACTTTCCAAATGTGCAGAAAGCAGGTGCAAAAATAAGCAGGATTTTGTTCTTGAATTAGAGTTGAATAAATAAAAATCATAAGTGAATCGAATTCATCAACTAGTTTTGTTTTTGTTATTTATAAATATGCAGTGCTGATTTATTTCAAGCCTTGTTTATGCTTGGCACATTCACTAGCAAAATAATTTGCTAGATAAGAAGCAGAGTTGTAAAAAGATTATGTCTTGCTCTTTGAAGATCACAATACATTATGCAAGTTATCTACCTTTAAGTTGTCCTCAACATTTGGTTGTTGGGGTTAACTTCCAGTAAGACGTTGACGTATTTAAAGGCAGTGGTGTTGTGGTATCTGAAGAAGTGGGTATACTCTCAATCTATGCCCCATTTTTAAAACGGCCCAGCAAAGGATGAATGCCCTGGTGCTATAATGTAGCCGGGTTTCCACCACCCTGTTTTTTTTTTGCACATTTTGAAGTTTTGTATCAGAAATGAGTTATGGCCACAGTGATGTAAGTACCTAAAAGCAATACTTGAGTAAAAGTACAAATATCTTGCCAGAAATTTACTTGGGTAAAATTGAAAGTAAAATTTTAGAATATGACTTGAGTAAAAGTCTGAAAGTTACAGATAAATATTGTACTTAAGTATCAAAAGTACTTTTTATATTAAATATTCTGAAGTATTTAAAGTAAAGTTCAAGCAAACATTGTTGATAAAAATGTTTGTTTTAGCATATTAAAGATAAAAAATGGTGCGTACATAGAAATTTGCAACTAAAGTTCTGTCTCAAGCTCAGTAGTTTTATCTGGAACAACATGTTGCCAAATTGCTAAACTATCAAAATACAAGTTCAGAAACCACATCTTTATAAGTTTACTTTATAAATTATAACTTTATAAAAGGATAGTTCCCTCCCACCCCCAATATTATCCCTCTAAGAAAACAACTTGGAACAAAATCAGAACAAATCTGTCTGGCCTTACTTATTTCTTTCCTTGCATTTCCCTTACAGTAACAACCCAGTCATTTGATAATTCATTGAAACTGAAAAATGAGCTGTTTATCTTTAAAAGAAGCGGCACATTAAAACCTTGTGTTGAAATGAACTGCAGAGAGCACCTTTTTGCACTTGCACATTGAGCTTTTAACCAATGATTGGTTCAGCACTGTCATGGTGACCGGATCGCTGACCTGTCTATTACAGTTCTGTTTCTATGCTTTTATTTTGTAACAAAACATGCTTAGGGGAAATGTATCAGAGTAAAAGTATAGCTGTGTCCCAATTCGGGGACTGCGTGCTTTGAAGGTTGCATTTTAAGACCGATTGCGTCACAGCAGCGATGCTTCAGATGGAGCCTCAAAATGCGACCTTATTTCCACCGGTTTTTAAGGATAGAACGAATGTATCCTTAACAGCCTCGACTATCCCAAGATTCATTGCACGCCGGTGACGTCTCGATTTATTTAAAGAATAGGCGGGCTTTGCAATGACAGCTGTTGAATAATTCACATTTAAATGTAAGTATTAATGCGTTTTTACTTACTCAAACAACTAGCTATACACATGTTAAAAACCAAGCATATTTTTACAAACTAAAAAATTTTAAATAATCGACTAAATTAGGTGATGTTAGTTTGGTTCAATTACTGTTCAATTTGTTAGGTGGTGTGAGGTAAAACTTAATTTGACATTTCATTTTGTTTTAGGGTCCAAGGAGCAGACTGCTCAGTTGATTAGATTAAGGGGAGAAAACTGTAATCTTTTCACTGGAGCAAAATATTCTGCCATTGTGTCTTGGGGGTAAGGCAACAACCCATTTCTATAGTATGTTTGTAATAAAGTTCAATAAAAAGGAAGGAAGGAGGCGGGAACCGGCAAACATTCACAAACTTTAATCAAAAATAAACAAACAATAACACTGAAGTAAAAGGGCTGACAGCCACCTCACGGTAGACTGCCGGCCACACAAACATAAATAAAACTTAACATGGCCGGGCCCGGTCCTCTCTCGCCATATACTCCTGTCGCTCGTCCTTTTATGCTTCCGATCTCCTCCGTGAGAGATACGAGACCGGTGTAACGCCCAGCTGACACTCATTATCACTCGCGCCACCGGCCTCGCTTCCTCCTCCCCTGGCTCTCGTCACGCCTCCCTCGTCACAATGTTCATTCAACCGTCTTGTACACAACATTACATTTAAATTAACCCTTACACAATACAAAGCCCACAACAACAAGGCAACTTTCATGTTGTTTATTTATCTATTTCTATATTCATTTCATGTATGTTATGCAAGCTAAGTCTGAGCATGTTTTAACCAAACGGGCCAGTAAATATGTGTTCCCTTTCTGTCGGTCTCTCGACGTTGTGTCGAACCGACAGAATGGGGTTTGTCTTGAGAACCTATCATCTTCTGAGTATTTAGAAAAGGCCAATGAAAATTGGCGAATGAAATTTGCATGCCGGACTCCTCCCCGGATGTCCGGGTATAAGAGGGAAGCCGGCGTGCTCATTCATTCACCTTTTGTTCTTCAGAGCCTACGCATCTGATGAGCTTCTCTACGATCTGGATGATCTTTCTTTCTGCTGGAATCTACGACGTGGACAGCGGACGGTCCCTTCCTGCAGTGACTCTCCCCTGGGCGTCTCGGCAGTTCCGGAGGTGTTCGAGCAATTTCCTTTTCTAAAAGAGCAAATTTCTCCAGCGTGGCTTGTCCCGCTGTTCTCATGGGTGCAACACACTCATCGAGGAGGGGGACGGACACAATGCCTGCTTCCAGTACGCTGGGGCAGACGTTGTGGATACGTTCTGCCCGCACTGCTGGGCGGTGACGATTCAGACGTTGCGTCACAGGTGGCTGTGTTCCCACGGGACTCAGCCACCACCTCGTTTGCTCCCCGTTCCGTGGCGGCAGGACTACGGCCCTGCCGTCCCGCTATGGCAAGCAGCGAGGGTGATATGAGGATTACTGTGAGCGATAATCCGCCAGCCACGGCTCACGGACCGTTCACACCTCGTTTCGCTTGTCTGACCGTTCCCCAAAAAAAACGGTCTGCCGTCTTATTCCTCAATCACGTATTCGGACACGATGCGTGATGATGAGATTCTCTTGGGTGTACACACTCATCGAGGAGGGGGACGGACACAATGCCTGCTTCCAGTACGCTGGGGCAGACGTTGTGGATACGTCCTGCCCGCACTGCGGGCGGTGACGATTCAGACGTTGCGTCACAGGTGGCTGTGTTCCCACGGGACTCAGCCACCACCTCGTTTGCTCCCCGTTCCGTGGCGGCAGGACTACGGCCCTGCCGTCCGCTATGGCAAGCAGCGAGGGTGAGATGAGGATTACTGTGAGCGATAATCCGCCAGCCACGGCTCACGGACCGTTCACACCTCGTTTCGCTCGTCTGACCGTTCCCCAAAAGACGGTCCGCCGTCTTATTCCTCAATCACGTATTCGGACACGATGCGTGATGATGAGATTGTCTCTTGCAGCATCGGGGGGTGACGTACTGCCATCCGACTCCGACGATTCCTCGGGCTCCCTCCCTCGGGGGGTCGAGCCCAGGAAAAAGCGGATGTCGAGATGTCGGCCATGCTTTCCCGGGCCGCCGTGAGTGTTGGGTTGCAGTGCCCGCACTGCCTCTCCCGGCGTCGCGGCTGGCTACATGGCGCCTCGGGTTTGAGCGCGGCTCCAAGCCGCGCCCGCCCCCAGTGCCGTGTTTACCGGAAGTGCATGAGGAACTTTGAAGACCTGGAACGCCCCTTCCCGGCACGTTTCACGTCAAACAAAGTTCTGTCACCCTCTCTTCCCTCGAGGTTGAGACAGCTGGAGGATGCGTCGGTGTCCCCAGGTGGAGTTGCCGCCGCGGTGCACTCGTGCCCGTAGGTGGCGGCCACCTGGGGGGGCTCGACCTAGACTCCCGTCCAAAGCATGTGGTGTCTCGGCATCTCTGGTGTCGAGAGCTTACATTGCGGCGGACCAAGCTGCCTCCTCTCTCCACGCTATGGCTCCTGCCAGGCCAGGGCGTTGAGAGAGCTCCACGAGGGTAAGACCGACCCAGCGCTTATGCAGGAACTCCGCGCCGTCACCGACCTCGCTCTACGGGCGACCAAGGTGACCACGGGGGCCCTGGGTCGGACGATGTCCACACTTGTGGTCCATGAGGAACTCCTCTGGCCGATACTTGCGCAGATGAGTAACGCTGAGAAGGTCCGCTTTCTCGACGTACCCGTCTCGCAAGGGGGGGCTGGTTGGTGTTACTGTGGAGGGTTCTCGACAGTAAAAAGCAGTCCTCCGTGCCGCAACTCGGCCGCCTCGGCCGTCGAGTCCCGTGCACTGTCTGCTTCCCAGCAGCCCTGGTCCTCTTCAACGCCCTCCAGTGACCTGGAGGAGACAGCGAAGAGGAGACCATCGCCCCATCAGCAGCCGCGGGCAGCGGCTGTCATGGGATCACCTCAGGGGGATCGAGGCTACCATTGGGCCCGACCCCAGCCACAGCGCTGGTAGGTCGGATAGGGACGGTTCCTGCCCCGTCCCTCCATCTGCTGGCCCCCTCTGGGGGGCTGGCGCCCACTTACTCTCAAAAAGGAGAGTTTCCTCTCTCTCTGGGTTACCTCAGCCGCTCTCACCCTCTGCACGACGGTGAACGGCAAACTCGACGTTGCGTCATGGCAAAGCGCAATGTCGAGTATAAACACCAGCCCTCAGCACTCTCAGTCAGACAGTGCGTTGAGCTGCGCAGTCGCCAGGCAGGAAATATGGCAGAGCCGATCTCCTCCCCGGGGGGCCTCCCCCGGCAAGGAATCCGTACTGCTAGCCATCGAACCACCCTCCGCGGGGGCGATGAAGCAGATCAACCTCTAGTCCCCCTGTCACAGTTCTGGGAGCCCCCAGACTGTCAGGCTGGCTGAGGAAGACGATCCGTCTCGGCTACGCGATTCAGTTCGCTACACGTCCGCCCAAGTTCCGGGACGTCCTTTTACCTCAGGCAGAGGCAGGGATGCCCCCGTACTTCGGGCGGAGGTCGCCTCCCTTCTGGTGAAGGGAGCGATCGAGCCCGTCCCAGGCCGAGGTGTTCAGCGGGTTTACAGCCCGTACTTCATTGTCCCTAAGAAAGGCGGAGGGTTGCGCCCTATCTTGGTCTGGTGTTCTGAACAGGCACCTACACTAGCTGCCTTTCAGGATGGTCACGCAGAAGCGCATCCTGGCGTCCGTCAGGCGTCAGGACTGGTTCTGGCAATCGACCTAGGACGCGTACTTCATGTCTCGATCCTCCCTCGACTCGGCCGTTCCGACGGTTCGCGTCGAGGGACGGGCATATCAGTACAGGGTCCTCCCCTTCGGTCTGTCCCTGTCTCCACGAGTCTTTACGAAGGTCGTGGAAGCCGCCCTCCTTCCCCGTTGGGAAGGAGGTGTCGGGTACTAACTATCTCGACGACTGGCTCAAGTTTGGGCACACTCTCGAGATCTGTGGTGTACACACAGGGACCTGGTGCTCCGGCACCTAGATCGGTGGGGCCACAGGTCAACTGAGATAAGAGCAAGCTCTCCCCGGTGCAAGAGCATCCTCTTTCTCGGTATGGAACTCGACTCTGTCCTCACGAGCGGCCCCGCTCACCCCCAGGGGGGCGCGAGGACTAGCGCGCCCGGTCAGTGTTGAACTGCCTGAGATCAGACAGTCAGCGGTCCCCCTGTAACAAGAGGCTCCTGGGATTCATGGCATCCTCGGCGGGGGTGGCCCCCCCTCGGGTCGATGCATATACGACCGCTCCAACACTGGCGGCAGAGTCAAGTTCCTTGGAGAGCGTGGCACACCGGCAGCAGGCGTTGGTCACACGCTTTTCTGCCGACACACCCTAAGGGGTGCCGTGTGCAATGGGCGAGCAGTGTCGGGGCGGTGGACGGGCCCCCGCCTGCGTTGGCATTCAACTGCCTAGAGTTGTGTGTTGTGCTACTTGCATTGAGGAACTTCCTCTCATGCAGGGAAGCACGTGCTGGTCCGGTCGGACAGCACAGCTGCTGTGGCGTATTCTTCACTCACAGCAGCTAACATGACTCGCCCGACTAACACAGCAGCTAACATGACTGTTCCGCATTGCGCTCACCTCCAAGAGGATAGGGGATCTACAAGCACTCTCCGTGTCCGCAGATTGCCTAGAACTCGGGGTCGGGATTCTCACGTTATCTGAGACCCCGCCCCGGCTACGTGCCCAAGGTTCCCACCACTCTCCCGAGAGACCAGGTGGTGAACCTGCAGGCGCTCCCCACCGGGGAGGAAGACCCAACCTATCCGTGCTTTGTCCAGTATGCGCACGGCGCCTCTACTTGGACCGCACGCAGAGCCCAGAAGCTCTGAGCAGCTCTTTGTCTGTTTCGGAGGTCAGCAGGAGGGCTGTCTCCAAACAGAGGCTGGCGCACTGGATCGTGGATGCCCTCGTTAGGGCATACCGATCTTTTTTCCTGCCCGTTGGGGTGAGGCACACCCCTCGTGGCTGGCTCAAGGCGCCTCTCTGGCAGACATCTGCGGAGCTGCGGGTTGGGCTATGCCTAACAACTCCGTGAGGTTCTAATATCTACGCGCGGAACCGGTGTCAGCCTGCATCCTGGCAAGGTGTGGGACCGGCAGCCGGTAGGGCATACGCCTGCGGAAGCCCTTCCCCCTCCGGGGGGAGCAGTGGAGATCCCGCCTCACTTCTTTCCCCTCGGGTAAAGAACAGGCATTCCATCCATCACTAAACACCCTTCCAGGGGACAGGCTGGGCAGAGCAGCCCTGCCCCTTTAGGCCGGGGAACAGTTGAGTTATCTCCCACATAGCTCTAACCGGACCTAGTGCTCCAGACGTGGTAACCCCCCCTCCGTGGGCTGTTCCGTCTGATGTATCCTCTTGAATGGTTCCCACCTTGGCAACCCATGACCTCCCCAGGTGGACTCCCACCTTGCGGTTAACTCCTGCAGTCCGCACATTCCTCCCATGAGTTCTCCCCTGATGGTGAGACCATGTGGTGTCATGTAGAGAATCAGGCCTCCGGCTGTGACGGCCGGCGTTAGGGGGCTTCCTAACTTTTTGTGGAAAACTCTGGGTCCCCCTTCCTCTCCACTGGAAGGTCATAATTTCGCGCTAGCGTGTTCGTCTGACTCGACCAGGCCAGTCAACGTCGCTCCGCAGAGATTGTGACGCGGCTCAGTGCTGTGGCGTTTTCCATAGGAACCCCATTCTGTCGGTTCGACACAACGTCGAGAGACAGACAGAAAGGGAAAATCTTGGTTACGGATGTAACCTCGGTTCCCTGATGGAGGGAAAGAGACGTTGTGTCCCTCATGCCACAACACTGGCCGCCCACCCCAGCGGTCGGGGGAGGATGCTTTAGGCTCCTCAGACCAAAGGTGAATGAATGAGCACGCCGGCTTCCCTCTTATACCCGGACATCCGGGGAGGAGCCCGGCATGCAAATTTCATTCGCCAATTTTCATTGGCCTTTTCTAAATACTCAGAAGATGATAGGTTCTCAAGACAAACCCCATTCTGTCAGTTCGACACAACGTCTCGTTCCCTCCATCAGGGAACCGAGGTTACATCCGTAACCAAGACGATTTCTGTGGACTTTTTATAATCATAAGTTACATAAGTGTCTCCTTTTTTTCTTGTTTCAGAACAATTCAAGAAAAATGGGGCTTGTTGGAAAAGTGACCCCCCACAAGCAAAAAAATGGGACAATTAAAAAAAAAAAAAGTATGTACTGTATGTCTTGTTGCAATTTGTAGTGCTTTTGTTGTCAAATGCCATTAATTATTTGCTCTGCCTTAGGAAGGCAAGTGTCCAGGGTCAGGTGAGGGTGTCAGCGGGAAACCCACTGCTGCAACTTGGCCGTTTTTTGTTCTCATGGATGAGGTGCTGGGACAGAGGCATTCTACCATCCCCCCTGTCCTAATTGCCTCCATTCCTGAGGACACACAAGGGCCAAGTTCAGCAGCGGGTGAGGAGGAACCATCACCAGCACAGCGAGAGAGAGTGAGAAAGAGAGACAGAGAGGACGACCTAATTGATTTAATGAAGGAGGATATGAGGCTGCAGAGAGAGGCAGAGGAGAGGAGAGCAGAGGAGAGGAGAGCACAGGAGAGCAGGGAGAGAATGGATAGACTGTTTTCTCTACTGGCGAAATTAGTTGATAAATAAATTAAATAAATATATGTCAAGAAATATGTTGAATATGTGATAAATGACTTTATGTATATATGTTACACGCACACTGAACATGTCATTCACTCTTTGAATGAATCAATAAAGCAGTTAAGTATATTTTTATTTCATTTATTTATTTAACTATTTACAACAGGGACAAAACAAGTTAACAATAAACCAAAAATATTTACAAAATGCAGAACAAATTGAAGTGTCCCAATGCTAAACAGATTTTCCTACGAGCAGTAGATACGACCCATTTATCAGATGTACAGGGAGTCAACCTGGTCGTACGCTGGACCTGGATGGCCTGCCACAGTAAAGATCCTGGTGTTCTCTGTCAGTGAGACATCTTTTGGAGTGGTCTCCAGAGTAATTGGTAGGTGATGCTGATGCAATCGACTGCTACCATGTCACTAAAATGTGTTCAGAAGGACAGAAGTATAAAGCTAATAGACATCACACCATAAAACATTTAGACATGCAAAATCATTCTACAAGACATTTTATATGGGTATCATAGTGTTGCAGATTTTCTACTTGCCTGTTAAAAATAGTCATGGTCAGTGGGCACCTCCTCCAGGGCAGACACCTCTGCAGACAGTCGGTCACGCCAGGCAGTACCACTGACTGCCACCAAATCACTGTCCCCCTCATCCTCTGACACATCCTCCTCTTGCTCATCCTCTGGGGCTATGATGTCACCAACCCCAAGGCAGAAGTTGTGGAGGATGGCACATGCTGTTATTACCTGCAATGGCAAAATATTACAAACAAAATTATACGTACAGAAATGTTGACAGAAATGTTGTCTACTGTTCTTTAGTATTCTAATTAATTCTTCGGAGTGAGCACTTACATAAGGTACAAAGGTGTGGTGCACCTCCAGCGCTTGCAGGAAGATGGCACAGAACCTGGGTTTCATCATCCCAAAGGTACGCTCTATAATGAAGCCTCTTGTATGGAGTGATGAGGGGGAGGCGGTGTTGGAGGCACGGGTACCCTCCATCTGCAAGGACAACGTGCCACGGAGGAGGGTAGACTGACGTCCTGTAGAGTGGGCTGCGGCGGAGCACTCTTGAATCATGGACTGACCCAGGCCAACCCACGTAGGTGTCAATAAAGCAGCCGTGATGGTCATAAACAGCCTGCAGGATAACAGATGGGAACAATTTCCTGTTCCTGTAGCACTCACCATCAGGGCCGCTTTGTGGCTTTATGTGAACATGGCAGTCGTCAATTGCTCCTGCTGCTTCCAAGAAAGCTCTGTGTCTTGCCAGCCTGGCAAACCCCTGAGACACTGCCTCCTGGTCTTCAGAAGTCTTTTTGGAAGTGGATGACTTTTTGGCGAACCACCACCCCCTCAGTGACTCTGTGGACGATGCGGTGGACAGTGGAACGTGGCATTCCAAACACTCTGGAGATGACCCTGTATGATGCCCCATTCACCAGCCAGAAGAGAAACACCAGGGTCTCAAGTGTGGCACCCCATCCATGTCTACGCTCATTTGTGAGGAGGTCTAGCAGAACTGTCAGGGCCTCCCTGCTCAGACGAAAATCTGGCCGTGTGTCCTGCTGGTTAAAAAATCTGTCTAGCACTGGGACACTCAAAAGTTTATCCTGCAGTACATGGGTCTGGTCTGGTTTAGGGAAAGAAGAAGAAAATGCTATCTATCTATCTATCTATCTATCTATCTATCTATCTATCTATCTATCTATCTATCTATCTATCTATCTATCTATCTATCTATCTATCTATCTATCTATCTATCTATCTATCTATCTATCTATCTATCTATCTATCTATCTATCTATCTATCTATCACTATAAAAAGTGATTGGTGAAAGTCTTACTACAAGTCATACATTTTTTGTATGTACCTAAAGTATCAAATGGAAATCAATATTTATCAGAAAAGGGTCCCTGTTTGGTTATAATATTTTGTTTTTGAATTATTACTGCTAACGTTACATTAATACATATACAGAGTAAATACCTTGTTACATTCCACCACTAGTATTTTATATTTTTATTGTTATTTTATTTTTATTATATTACGTCACAGTTACATAACATAACACATCACTAGTTAGCAGCAATTATTTAACCCAGTTTAAAATTAACACTACACATTAACATTATTAATGTGTTTTACCTGGTAATGGTCCGGTCTCAGCCTAAGATGCATCATCCGCTGGCAATGACGATGATAAAGCATATCCATCTCCTCCAGCAATAAATAAAAAGCAAAAAATAAAATAACTAAACAAACTTCTGGCTCCATCTTTCAAATGTTGTTTAAAGCCGCTACCGTATGACCTGCAGATGGCACAGTTGCTAGGTGACAGCAGGAACAGGCAGAGGTGGGAGTAAGTCACACATGTGCAAGTCACAAGTAAGTCTGGAGTCTTGACCTTCAAGTCTCAAGCAGGTCCGAGTCAATTTTTGTGAGAATCAAGCAAGTAAAGTCAAGTCACTGCTTTATGTCAAGCAATTCAAGCCAAGTCGTAGCTTGGGTCAAGCAAGTCACTGGCAAGTCATACAAATGTTTGATGATTTAACTAAATGTATAATAAAATAAGGAGTATGGGGGTTTTATTTGCAACAAAAAAATTGCACTATGCATTTCTACTCAAAAGGTGTCCACATACAGCTGAGTTGTTAATACAATAAAAATCTAAAAATAAATAAAAATTAAAACTACATAGCCTAAAATGTAAATGTAACTGAAATTAGGCCAACATTAAAGCATGAAAAGTATTTACGTACAGCTATATCAATATGAAACATAATTAAAATAATACAAAGAGAACGTATCTCACCCAATATAGAATTAAATTGAAAATAAATAAATAAATGCAAATCAACAATCAACAAAATCGTAAATGAACAGAGATATACAAATCAACATCCACATGTCAAAAAAACATATAATCAAAGATATGTAATATTGGGTGAGATACGTTCTCTTTGTATAATATATAGTATTCTCTCTCCTGCTTGTCTTGTCACTTACAGCGTGACGAGGTTGCTCACACCCTGAGGAAGGCTCATTAGCTGCAACGCCTAGGTGTGCAGTACTTGTGTCACCCGTTTTTTAAATATTAAAGCCATGATGAAATAAAGGCTTCTTATATTTCTTCAATAATATTTGAGTGCCTTGGATTATTTTGATCAACTCTTAACATGACCAAGACATTAGCGTTAGCCTAGCTGAAAACAGTGGGACTGACTTCGTCACTTACAATATTTTGTGGGGTTTGAAGTGTTGAATGAAATTCGGAAAAGTGGTGGTGGTTGTATCTTATCTTCTTAGTACTGTCTCACACATAATCCTGGTACCCGAAGTTAATTATTCTTGGCGTAGCGCCTTTCATGTTCAGTCACATCTGTCAATGCTTATCTGCTGCGTCATGTGGTTAGGTTGCGCCGTTGCGGTGCGTTCAAAAATAGATATTTATAAACAAAAGTTATTTCGAGTCTTTTAACTAAAGTCCAAGTCAAGTCTCAAGTCATGAATAGCAAGTCAAAGTCAAGTCAAGTCTTTTATTAATATTTGTCAAGCAAGTCTCAAATCCTAACATTTGTGACTTAAGTCTGACTCAAGTCAAGTCACATGACTCGAGTCCCCCATCTCTGGGAACAGGTGACGCAGCTAGAAAGGCTAGACCGTCTCATTTCAGTTCGCGTCATGGACGTTTGAGGCTGCGTCCATAAAACACAGAGTCCTCGTTTTTAAGTCTGCGACCTTAGAAGGTTGCAGCCGCCGAATTGGGACACAGCCTATATATTTTGTTCAGGAAATGTGGTGGAGTAAAAGTAAAAGTCTGCAGAAATATAAAGACTCAAGTAAAGTACAGATACTCCCAAAAAAATCTTAAGTAGTGTACTAAAGTATTTTTACTTCGTTACATGACCAGAGAAGATGTGCAGTTTCTGCAATCAAACCTGACCTACAGACTATATGAAGAGGGCAGGACACAGGATTTTTGAAGTACATAGTTCCAAAAACAACAAAAATGTTGACTTCCTTGATCTACATATGTGCATTTTAGGACTTTTTAAGATAAAATAGATAACAATAGCTACAACCATGTCTGTATTTTCATGATTGTCAGCATCAGTAAAATAAGTAAACACATGGTCAATATTTTTATACAAACATTATCAGATTGGTATGTGTCACGATTCTGTCTGTGTTTTCCCCGTTAGTTCGGACTTTTAGATTGTTTATTTTGAGTTCCTGTTTCCTGTCCTGTTTTGTAGTTAATTGTAGTTCTTTTGTTCATTGGAACTTGTTAATTGTTTCTCCCAGGTGTGTCTAGTTATCTTGCTAAGTTCTCAGTGTATTTAAACCCCAGAGTTCCCTTTGTCTAGTGTGAGTCATTGTATGTTTGGTATTGTGCCCAGTGTCTGTTCTTTGGATTATTTAAATTCCTTGCGCTTCAATTATTTTGTACTTTGTCTTTTTTTATTAAATATATCTTTACTGCACATGGATCCGCTGCCTCGCCTTCCTTTTCGTTACAGAAGGACTCACCACAACATGGATCCAGCAGTAGGATGGTACCTGGCAATGCTCCTTCTCATGCTCTGCCAGGGCTCCTGCTCCCTTCAGGATCACATCCATTTTGAGGATTCACGCAGTCACATCCATTTTTGACCTTGCACATCAGACACACTTCTCAGATAATCCCACTGGTTTTTACCAGTGGAGTCATAATGATCCTGACTTTTATTACACACCATAGAAATATTAGCGAGGGTATATACCATATACCCTCGCATACCCTGGACTACACAACTGGGTATATGCATTGCCGACTGATAGATTCGATTACACAAAGGTACAGTTTGTTTGTTCTTTATAATGTACTTTTCAAAATGATTATATTAATTGTTCTGATTTTATTCATTGTTTGCTTGAAAGAGTCTTTCTGAATCATCTGATTTGTATTCTCACAGGCAGCAGGCAAAAGTTGATGTGATTACATGGATGGAAAAAGAAAGCACAACAGCTTCTTAATGTACTTTGCATTCGGTGGTCTCGACACCACTGAACTCTACGAAAGGGCATGCATTTGCACATTGATCCAACCTACATCAGTGAATATTTAATATTCACACTCACACAAACTCTAAGATCTTTTTACAGCTAAAGCCAGACTTTACTAAAGAGATTTTTGTTGACAGTAAAACTATTATCCATACTATTTGTGTCTAACATGATAACAGCTTTGACAGACCAAAACCAAAATCCTTGATGATACGTTGCTAAATCTCTTCCCTCAAATTCGGCAGTCAACTTTAAAAGTGTTGGGATCATGAGAGTCAAATGAACTTGAGAATCAAACCAAAGCAGTTTTCTTTAAGTCAGTTATTTCCACATTTCATTTTTGTTTCAAAAGCAGTGTTCAGTGTCACTTTTGTTGTGGTTCTGTTGTGGGAACTGTTTTTATGACGTCAGCAGCGGAGGATTGTGGATATCACAGCACCATGACGATGGCACGAAATATAGATTGTTGTTTGGATGCAGTCCACATTATATTAAGTGCCTCGCACAGATTTGCACACAACAGGGTTCTGAACGTAAAGCTTGAAAATCAGTGGTTAAATTATCACAAGCCCCTACATTTCTCTGTCCATTTCTCTGCAAATTGTTCATCACGGTTGTTTTTATAAATTCGCTGAAAAATGCATGAACTAAACTGTGAGGAGTATTTCCACAGAAATTTGAAAGTCTGATTTAATGGTATTTCAGGGTTTACATAATTGATGGAGACTAAATGAAAGAGCATTTATCTCTGCGAGCTCTCTCTATAAGTGCTGTGAAAATATTCTACACATGAAAGACATTCTCTGTACTGTAATAATGACTTTGCATATAAGCTACACAAAATAAATAGCAAGTGCTCACATAGAACATTCCAGACAAAACATGTTTCTCTATTTTTGCATTTGAAAATGCTTGTTATTTTTCACTGTCATCAAAGCATGTTGCAATTTTGGGAAGTTCAAAGTTTCATCTTGTTCTTTCATCTTTATTCAAACCGAATTCACCAATCTTAGTTATGAATGTCAATATAGTTCTCATTTGATTCTGCAGGGAGGCCTTGTTATTTGGGACCATGGGAAATGGCTGAAATGTGTTAATAATACACATATTCTTACACTTCTTTTGATCACCTGGTTTTGTGAAAAAAGTTTTGACATGGCTTATATGAATCATATTCCATGATTTGTTTTTATTTAGAGTGAAAAATTTAATGTAACAGCTGAAACCCTTGATACATTTTAAAGAAGTTTCATCAGACGCATGATTTTGTGTTCTTTAAAGTGATAGTTCACCCAAAAAACTTACTCATCCTCTTGTCATTACAAACCTTTATGAATTTCTTTCACAAAAGAAGATATTTAGAAGAAAGGCCCCAATTCACTTCTATTGTATAAACGCAAAACAAATGCAAGTGAATGGGGTCCAGTTAACAACATTCTTCAAAATACCTTCTTTTGTGTTCTGCGGAAGACATAGAGGTTTGAAATGAAAAGAGGGTGAGTAAATGATGAAAGGATTTTATTTTTGGGTGAACTATCACTTTAAGACCATACATAGAACCAGCTCTGGTCTCATGTATACTGTCGATTGTTAGTGTATAACAACCTAAATTTAGGTCTGTTCCTCATACAAAGCAGTTAAATGGCCTTGGACGACTTTATTAATATAGCACAAAAGAACTTGTATAACTTTTATAATGGTTTAATAGTGTCAATTGGGAATAATAGATTGCTTTCTTAGAAACACCGAATAGCTATTTTAGGCTTCCAATGAGTTATACATGTGGTGTTTTTGAAATAGGGAACAAAACATTACTGAAAATAATGAAGTAGGTTGTGTTTGTGCATTGCAATGCAGGGAGAGCTATTGATTAGAACGATAGGATGTGAGGTTTGTGAGGAGGTGCTCGAAGCTCGGCAGTCGCCGGTGCCCGCTGTTAGTCATCACGCTGATGGGGCTCTTGTATGTGCGGACTAACATGAGAGGAAATTCTGGCTCCCACTTCCCATTAGTCACCAGCAGCCTCCTCTTCACCTTATACAAGCTTTCCAGCACCTACTCACAAACACTTTAGTAAACATAAAACACAAACAAACCTGTTTGTGTTGTCTCTAAACACAAACAAACCTCTCACAAAATCACATTTCACTCCTACACAATTTTTTGCCTGGTGATACGATCACAAGTGGATGTTGGTAAATGGCCTCTTCACTTGTCAAGTCTTGGATATGCACCTTGTTTATAATTATAAGTCAATCCTAAAACAAACCTAATATGCTTAGAAAGAAAAAGACTCCACAGAGCATCACAAACCATGTGAAGCATACACGTCATCTAAAAAGAAAAAAAAATCAATGTGAAGTGAAAAGACTAAAACCTGATCACAAGTGTTCATAGGAAAGGTTTACTGCTCAAAAGTTGGAGAGAAAATGTCTTAAAGTGGATGGGAATATGTACCTCCAATAAACAGTGCATTATACTATGTACATTATATGAGCAGAAACTCTGAAAAGATTCATTATAATCTTATTTATCCCTTTGCTTATGGTGCAACATCTCAATGTCTCCTGCCAAAACTGGATTCAATCGAAACTCATTTGAACACGCAGCGGTGAATAACATAATGGTTGAATCACATTTTCACTTATAAAACCATTAATATTAGCTGTCTAGAAGGTATTACATAAGAGCATAACTATACAGTATGAGTGTGTTTATTAGAAATGAGACCTAGAACGAATGAGAGTTCATAAATGAATTATTTTGTGATTCTAGCAATCACATATGACCAGCATGTGAATATTCACTGTCTTGCATTTGAGCTCTTGTATTGTGACTTGGGTTATGGCTTTATTCCCCTGCAGGTAATGACTCGCCATCGGTTAGCTGTATTGTGGATGTGTGGGACAAGAGAACAGACTTGATATAAGATGTGGAAGGAAACAAGTCATTGGAGGAAACTAGCAGAGGCGGTACTGAACAAGAACACTGTAGTCTTCGATCTCTCTGGGAACAAAAGTTATCTGACATGCAGTATAACATAACTATTCCTCAATGCTCGAATGTCAAAGCGCTGCATTAGAGCACAAATATACCACCATTCATGTGAGTATATTAATAAATACTATGTCAAATTCAGTGGCCTTTGTGGATTTGATTAGTCAGACCATCAATACTTTAGTGTATTCTCTCTCTCTCTCTCTCTCTCTCTCTCTCTCTCTATATACTGTATATACTGTATATATATATGTGTGTGTGTGTGTGTGTGTGTGTGTGTGTGTGTGCAGGGCCGTAGCTAGTGGGGTGAAAGGTGGTGACAATTCTAGGGGCCCCCACTGCCCAGGGGCCTTACAAAATCCAACAGTTATACTATAAAGCCACCTGTTTTGTAAATAATTTTAATACATGAATTGCATACATGAGATTTTAATGAAATCCACATTCTAACTATATAAAGACGTGAACACATGAACATCTCCGAGCTGCTCTCAGAGTTTACTTCACACGCATTTCACTGTTTCCTTTGAGAAAAGCTACTCGCACTGAAACTCAAAGGTCTTTGCAGCAGCCCGCCAAAATAAAAGTCCGGTTAATTTGAACAAATTATGACCCACACATAAAAAAGCACAGTAGTACACTTGTAGCATAATCTGTAAATTAGTATTAGTTTATTGTCATAGTGAGGGTATAGTATAGTATAAGAACAACATTATACTATATACAACAGTATTCTAGAAAACATCTAGAAGAATAAAAATATAAAAAATAGACTTGTAGAGAAACAAATTGAATTTAAACCGGGCTCTGCACGATTCATTTTGTGGGGCTTTTGTATATGTAGATACATTTATTGGCTTTATTTAATTATATATTATGCAATACCATATTATTTTCATCAAACATTAAGACTTTATAAACATTTAAGTGGTCTATTTATTTATTTACATTACTGTATTCTTCTCAATTCTTTAATGTTAATTTCAGTTATTTGATAACAGACTGATTGATAAGACTATTATACAGTGCTGCTGTTCATTTTTACATCTGTTTTATTTATTATGATTTAATAATGTATTGTGTTGTATTATTCTTTTATTAGTTTGTTAAAAGTCTTAATGCATTTATTTAAGACAATGTTTCATAAGTTTCTGTAACATTTTTAAACATTTAACTTTTAAAATAGGGTTTACAACAACAATACTATATTCTGTAAGATGTAAATAGACTACGTCAAAGTGATATGATATAAAACTTGACATAAAATGTCCCTCTATTAGTTGGAAGGCGGTGGGGGCCCACATCAATATTTTTTCAGGGGGCCCAGAATTCTCTAGCTACGGCCCTGTGTGTGTGTAAGGGATAATCCAAGGCTAGCCGTGCGTTAAAGAATTTTAATGCATGGCGTTGAGACCAAGAACATGCAGACGCTTTAACATGCAGATGTTTTGGTCCGTGTGACCCCGCCCACTGACGATTTACCCACTAGTTTATTTCGACAGCTTGGATGCCAGTTGGCGACAAACACATCATATTGCAGCAATCAAACCATCTGGGTCAGAGCAGATGCCACCCTTTCCTGTACAAATAATTACTATATGTGACCCTGGATCACAAAACCAGTCTTAAGTATCACGGGAACATTTTGAGTAAAAGACAAAAATACATTGTGTGGGTCAAAATTATCGATTTTTCTTTTATGCCAAAAATCATTAGGATATTAAGTAAAGATCATGTTCCATGAAGATATTTTGTAAATTTCCTACCTTAAATATATAAAAACTTTATTTTTGTGAGTCCATGGTCTGCCACAGTGCCCCTGATTAACAACTTCAAAGGCAATTTTCTCGATATTTTGATTTTTTTGCGCTCTCAGATTCCTGAGTTTTAAACGGTTGTATCTCAGCCAGATATTGTCCTATTTTAACAACTCATATATCTATAGAAAGCTTTCAGATTATGTAAAAATCTCAATTTCAAAAAATTGACCCATAAGACTGGTTTTGTTGTCCAGGGTCACATATTATTTTACAACTTATAAGGAGTAATATACAATTTTATTACGGTTATTTAAATGACACAGCAATATGGCCCGTAAATGCGACCTCCGGAGGACGCAATCTGTGCAACAAGCTGCTGATTGAGTTATATTTGAAGAGTTTCCAAAATGAGATAACTCCTATTCAAAAATCATGTTTTTTATTATGTTATCATGTTTTTATTGTGTTTTATTTTGTTAGATAGCTGTATTTTTGTAGTTATTATGGCTTAAATCAAAACAAACCAACTGCAGTTTGATTGATATGAATTGGAATGCACAATAAAAACACAAGATTTTTGAAAACTTTTAAAAACGGAGTTATCTCATTTTGGAACCAAACTCTTCATTTGCAAACAACAAAACCAGTCCAAACGCATAAATTAATTTACAGTGTATTCGGACGGTTAGGTTAGTAAAAATTGAGTAAATCGCAGTAAAACTTTTTAGAGTGTAGGCTAATTGTTTCTCGTAGGGACGTAATATATTTACGGGGGTAAATGGTGAATATATTGCCGAAAATCCCCAGCCGAATTACCTACTGTTTTTTGACAAACACCAAGGTCGTGTGGTAATTTAATTCAAGGCCGAATCCACATCTCTGAATTTATAACAGGTCTGTTCTGACCACTTAAAAGCACCATATAGAGAGTTTCTCTTTCTGAGGTTCAGGGATGATAGTGTCTGATGCATTGAAAATACCGTAAATGGCAGCATATAAAGCACAACATGACTCACATAACATCACACGCGCACCTGAAGCACTTCTGCGAACGAAGAAACAGGTCACAGACGGCAGAAAGTGCATACTTTTGGCTTTCTTTATTTCACAAAAGCACAATGTTTTTCGGTTATCGTGGATCTACGCAAATAAATGTAAAACCCTTCAGAGCTTCGAATGATGTGTCTGTATGATGACCAGATGAAATGATTCTGAGTTTAATAAGTTTCCGCTGTTAACGTGATCGCGTAGATGCATCACGCGAGCACACACAACATATACAACACACAAGTTCACATAAATTCTAGCTAATGTAATGGGTTGAGAAAACTCCATTATTTTAAGTTAAATTTGACCCCCCCCCCTTAGAGGCTGTTCTGCAACTGAAGGAGAAGGAACCCAAAACTGTTGGTGAAGTGAGAGCTTTGCTTGGTTTCTTGGGTTACTACCGTTCTTTTATACAGGACTTTGCTAGGATAGCTCGTCCCCTCTTCAGATTACTAGAGAATGCTTCATGGTTGAGTCAAGAAACCAGCAAGAAAAGTGCCATAAAGAAAAACAGAAAAGATGGCCAGTTGCCATCCAAAACACCTATCCAATGGACCCCTGAACATAGCAACATTGTCTCTCGTCTAGTCGACATGCTGACGAGTTCGCCTATTTTGGCCTACCCAGATGTTAATTTACCATTTGTCTTGCATACAGATGCATCTGGTGAAGGATTGGGTGCTGTATTATATCAAGAACAGGGAGGTAAACTTCGGGTAATCGCTTATGGATCCAGATCACTCACACCTGCTGAGAAAAATTATCATCTCCACTCCAGCAAACTCGAGTTTCTTGAACTGAAGTGGGCGATCTGTGATAAATTTCGAGATTACCTCTATTATGCCCCTACCTTCACTGTTTTCACAGACAACAACCCCCTTACTTTTGTCTTGAGCACTGCAAAATTGAATGCTGTGGGACACCGTTGGGTGGGTGAGTTGGCAGACTTTCATTTTACAATTAAGTACAGGCCTGGCAAGACGAATGCAGATGCTGACACTCTGTCGCGTTACCCTGTTAAGCTTCAGGATCACATTAGTGAATACTTTGAGACCATGCCTCCTGAAATAATTTCCGCCATTTGGCGGGGTAACAAGGCAGACAAGGACGACGATGTGCCATGGGTAGCAGCTCTGCAGTTGAATTGTGCTGATGATTTACTTCCTAATTGCACGCCCATGTTCAGTAGACAACAAATTGAAACTGCACAGAAAATTGATGAATCAATTTGTGAGATAATCGCATTGAAAAAAAAGGGTGAGAATCCAACTGACAAAAACAAAAAGCAAATGAACCTAAGCGCACAACAACTTTTACGTGAATGGAACCGACTGAAGCTTGATAAAGAGGTTCTCTAGAGGCAGACAGCACAGTACAAGCAATTAGTTCTGCCATCATCGCTCAAGTCAGTTGTGCTCAAACACTTGCATAATGATATGGGACATGTTGGTGCTGACAAAGTCATCCACCTGGCAAGGCAAATATTTTATTGGCCCTTTATGCAGCGTGAAATTGAGAATTATGTCATCCGGCAGTGCTCATGCATTACGCAAAAGAGACCTACTATTCCAGAGAAAGCACCAATGGGCTCCATCACAACCAGCGCCCCGTTCAAGCTTCTTTCTGTTGATTATCTCCACCTGGAACCGAGTAAAGGCGGCTATGAATATATCCTAGTCTTGGTGGATCACTTTACTCGTTACACCCAAGCTTACCCAACGCGCAACAAATCGGGGAAAACAGCAGCAGAGAAGATTTTCTTTGATTTTATTCCACGCTTCGGGTATCCCAAGAAGATCCATCATAATCAAGGCCGGGAGTTTGAGAATGTCTTATTCCATAGGCTTGAACAACTGGCTGGGATGGATCATTCTCGAACTACCCCCTACCACCCACAGGGGAATCCTGTGGAGCGCCTGAATAGGACTCTTCTTCAAGTGCTCCGTACCCTGTCAGAGGAAAAGAAGTCAGAGTGGAAAGATCACCTACCACACATAGTCCACGCCTACAACTGTACGAGGCATGAAGCTACAGGTTACTCACCGTTCTTTCTTCTCTTTGGCAGAACATCTCGTTTACCCATTGATTTGCTCTTTGACCTTGAACCTGAGCAGCAAAACCAAACTCGGCAAGAATATGCAGAGAAATGGGCTTCAAGAATGCAGGAGGCATATAAGATTGCCTCAGAGAATAGTAGAAGATGCTCTTCAAAAGGAAAAAGATATTATGATCGAGGTGTTAGAGGCACTGTGCTTTGCCCTGGTGATCATATGCTTGTCCGCAACCTCTCTGAACGAGGTGGACCTGGCAAACTCCGATATGGGTATGCATATATTTCATTTGAAATGTTCATTTATTGTTCTAATGCAGATGAGAATGTGTAAAAGTGTAATGTTAGGGAGTGTAAGGGAGTTGAGAATAGGCCTGTACACATAATCTAGAATGTGTTTTAATTCATTGAGGAGTAAACGGAATGACGGAACAAATAAGTTTGATATGTATTTCATTAGTTGAAAGAAATGTTTTATCCATGTTACATATTGAAACCATGTCAGGCTTGTTTTATTATGGGTTTAAGGGCCTTCTATAGTCTCACCTCCCAAGCACGTGTTGTATTTACTGTGGGTTTGGCATTTTCATTGTTTGGCACATTCATATTTCAGTGTGTTTGTGTGAATGAGTTAAATAGCAGTAAATAAGGAGGATGCATTGACTGAATTATGTTGCAGTTGTGATGAAATATAGTTTTGGTAATGTATTATCCTGGTGATTGTGCGCTGGTTTAAAAGGTGTCATTGTTACAGTATAATTGGAATATGGTTAAGGATCTATACTATTCTGTAGGCCTATATATGTATCTATATACATATATTTTTCATGGTATTTGTAAAGTTATCTGATGTTGTATTATCTTAAAACTGTATATATGTATACAAACATACAAAGTGCTGTACGGCAGTATGTCAAATACTAGGTATACTTTGCATATATTTTGTCTCATGTCCAAATCGATCTGTGGTGTGTATAATTGTTTTGCATAAATGTACTTGTTAATTGTGAAATTGTTCAAATGTTGAATTATCTGAGCTTAAAGGAGTTAGGAGAAATTAGTTCAGTAATAAACTGACTGCCATTACGAACAGACGTAACTTCAGTCTCTTTGTGTCTTTCTCAGTTTATTCGCCGATCCACAGTGCCTGACGCCTGTGCATCGCTTGCTGCCGGCACAGATATCCCCTAGGTCTGAGGCCGGTAACACTAACTTGACCGATAGATCAGGATCGCTGCTTCACTACACAGAGAGGGAGATAAGAACAGAAAGAAGACAAGACAAATACATTAAAACATTCGATATTGGCATTTTAAATATCGATTTTATTCCATTTTAAGTATACGTGCGAATTGTCACGTGACTGAGCAGCACGTGAGATGTGCATTTTCCGGGTTCGCAGGATTACAAACTCACGCCTACACCGTGAATTTATGTTTGTCGAATGCATGAGTTTTATCACCAAGGAGCCATGCAGATTTATTTTTACATACGTCCTTATAAGAAACAATTTCCACCCGAATAGGGAGTTGACGCTTTCCATAACACTCCGGTAAGTGTCTGGCAACCCCTGTGAGCTCCTTTAATAATATCTAATAATCTAATAATATTTAATAATAATAACACATACGGCTCCTTTAATGCTCGGCTAGTGTGTGTGTGTGAATATTTTGAGCTATGGAAACTGAGACCAAAACAAACCCATCACTGTAAAAAAAGCACGAATCAAATCAGAAATATTTAATAAAATAACCGTTTTTTTCTGTAAAATTCTACCTTTCCGCTGTTTTTCTTATAAATTTGCGGTCTTTTCTGACTGTTTTTGACCGTATTTCAAAAGCAGGGGCGCCAAAAATATACCGTAAATAAACAAGTTTTTTCTCATACAATTACATGGTTTTCTCTGTTTTTCTGGTAAATTTACAGTCGTTTTCTGTAACTTTACAATTTTTGACTGTGTTTCAAAAATACGTAAAGAATCTGTCAAAAATCTGTAAAAAAATAACCGTAATAAAAACGTTAAATCTTGTAAGTCATTGTGTCTCTGTTGAAATATGACCTGACAACTAGTTACTAGACATGCAAGAACCATTGTGTTTTTAAAACTAATGTCATAAGATACACTTATTCACATGTGATTCTACATTGAACATTTCTGTAGAACAATCGAAGCCTCCATTATCACCCCAACACAGGAAGCAGACTAAGCAGCAGTACTTTAAAATGCAGAAGATTTCAGTCTGTTATTTAATTACAACCCAGCCCCAGGTGACTGAAACAAGAGGTCTATGGGCAGTCATGAATGTATGCTCTGGTTTTTGTGGATAGAAATATAGCAAAGTAGACAAACAATGTGGTCATCATGACATATACAGTATATGATAAATCATTTTACAACCACATTTTGTACATTATGCTTATATGCAGCATTTATACTATATATATTATATTAATGTTTTACACTTATTCTATTGTTTAAATATTGTTTTACAATCCCTAACTATACATTTATGCCAACAATTTACACTGTACAAACAATTTACAGTTGGTTCAACTTAAAAAAATACTTCAATTGGTACACTGTAAGCCCATACACGTTGATTCAACTTTAAAAAGTTATCGAAACTCGTTGCCCTAAAAAAGTTAATTTTGTCTTGTTGCACAAACAAGAGATTTTACGTTCAAAGTACTTCACCTTTATATGTATTTATATTCGAAAGTTTTAGTTATTTGAACTAACATAATCTTTTACAATAACTAAAATTTATCAGTGTAGGTAACTCAAAATACTAAATTGCACAAACTTGCTTTAGTAGTCAAAATGAGTTGGTATTTTTAAATGTACTCAATGCACAATAAGCCACAACAAAAAATACATCTTACAATACATCTTACAAGGATTTATTTGAATTCACAAATTCAACATTTCCAAAAAGTAACATGCATTAAATATCAAGTTTCCTACTTTGCATTTTATGCATCTTTGCTTTGCTGTAAATAGGCACAATATGTACACTCACTGTATTTAGTGGATAAACATGTGCCTGGCTCTAAAAGGGAATAATATTAATTATTGCTTTAATATAAGGCATACACATTTTCACATCACTTATACTGAATAACTATGCCACACAAACACTTGCCAAACTTTTACATATTGTAACATCAACATGTATAACACGAAAACATTAGCCAAACAGTGAAGAGGCAAAAATATGTACTCTTATGTTATTTTAACATAACACAAATTTGACAAACTCTAAGCACATGTACTCTTATTTTGTATTACTATGCCGGAAAAAAAAACATTGACGAACTCTGAACAGGCATAGTTTACATAAAATGAAAACGTACAAGACTTACAAGGCAAGCTGATTTGACAGTGCTAAAACTTTGCCTTTCAGCTCTTTCTTACATAAATATTTCTTACATTTCTTACATAATTCAGCTCTTTCTTCAAACATAACATCACCTGCTGAATAAAATGAAATGTCTTAGTCGTGCACTTGGGATAGTCAAGATGCAGGGCATAGGTCAATCCAAAAAGAAGACACATGGCCTGAGGCAGGTTCTCCAAATTGTCCATCACAACATTCCCCTCCAATATAATTCCCACAGAGGATGTATGGAGGCGGAAGGACTGGGGATGCTGTGCCACAGCTTCAATTTCTTTGGTTAGGATTCCAAGTGGCACGTGTTGAAATGATTCCTCGTCAGCAGAAGACTGGATATGAAAGTGGAAATTATGAAAAAAAATTTTAGCTGTCTAATATTCTTAAAGATATCAATGAACTTTTAACAAACAAGTTTCTCTTAAGTTATTTGCGTGTCATATATGATTGATTTGTGACAATTTGTCTATTATGTGCATAAAAATCTATAAATTAAATATTGAAATGATATGTTTGTCTGCTTTTTAATATAAATTGTGTTCTATTATCAAAATAATCAAAACAGTATCAGTTAATTAAAATGATGAGATCATTCTAGAGTACATTTAAGTTTTAAATACCAGAAAACCAGAAAAAATAATACTTACAAAGCATGATGTGAAGAACTCAGTTGGGTCATCACCAAGAATTACTGGAAGCCCTCTTATAGCAGCACATCTCATCTCTGAGGTACAGTGGAGGCAGAGAGACAATTGTTTCAGAAAATTTCTATTAATCATTGTTCTCTGTTTTGCTTAACAGTCTTGAAGAAATCGTAACAGGCTGACTTTAAAATTATGCTGTCATAAACTTACATTTACATACCTTAAGTTGTTGAAGAAGATCACTCAAAATCTGGCCTGTGAGACCTCTCTTTGACCTGAAGATCTGAATCAATTGTGGACAGTGACGATCAAGAGAGCCATAGAACTCCTGTTTAAGGTTCTTCCCAACCACCCGGCTAAATTCTTGGTACACCTAAAATAGCATAAAAAAAATTTTTACAACAGAAAATTCTGATTGGTTGCACTCCTTTTGTTACACAAGATATAAAAATAGTTATTTCACATTACCTGACTTTCTAAAATTAGTGCTGGCCAACACCGAAGCAACTGGTTTACAGGAGGTTTGTCGATTACAACTTCTTTTCTTCTGAAAGATAGTGTCAGGTCCATCCTCTGACTGATTAAGACTGCACTCTTTTTTTTTTGCATAGCTCCCATGTTTAAGTCTGTAATGTTTTAACAAGTGTCCCCTTTTGTCACAAGCAAACACACAGTACTTACATTTCCACATTTTACTTAATTTTGATTGGATTTTCTTGGAACCTGCAAAATATAAAAAAACACATTAGATTGATTATACCAGGTTAAACACAAGGCAAACTGTATTGAAACCGTATGATCTGTTGTTTTTTATAAACATCTCATAATGTTATCAAGCATGACATGGCAGAGCAGACTTAGTGTTAAAATAAATTAAGTAACTAACTAGCTTGGCTAACACCAAGTTGATGAGCATGAGGTTGAATTTTGTCAATATCTAACTTGGAATATTATCCATCACGTGCATGAAAAAGATCGATTTGTAAACATACACTAGGTAATACCTAACATACAAAAGTAATGTGAAAGGTTTTACAAAAAGCCTTAATGAACGACACCAATCTGGTGTGGTCAAAAATAACATCTTGTAAAGTTATCAAGCATGACATGGCAGAACAGACTTAGTGTTAAAATATGAAGTAACGTTAACTAGCTTGGCTAACACCACGTTGATGACCACGAGGTTGCACTTTTTCTTCTATCTAACTTGGAATATATCATGTGCATGAAAAAAGATCGATTTGTAAACGTGAGCTAGTTTGTGAAATACGCTAACTTACATACAAAAGTAATGTGAAACTTGATGAAACTGCTCTGAATTTATAATATGAACAAAACCGAACTGGTTAAATATTGTCTCTGTGGTCACTCACAAATGTTTAGCACGAACACCATCGAACTTTTTATTTTTTATGTCCGAGTGCTTTTTGACCCAAAAAATGCGGAAAAAACGTATTTGTTAAAAACAAATTCACCCACGCGTTACTAAAAAATTCAAGTTGGTAATGTTACCGCCGAATTCTAAAAGTCTGTTGCCTCTCATCAACAGATATTTATCGTTGAGTAAAACATAAAGTAATTAAACTCACCATGCGGCCAGTGTTGGGTGTAACTAGTTACTAAGTAATTAGTTACTGTAATTTAATTACTTTTCCCTTGAAAAAGTAAAGTAAGGGATTACTCTGATTTTTTCTGTAATTTAATTACAGTTACTTTTGATGCAATTAAACTAAATACTTTGTGTAATATATGTGTGTGCAATACTGGAATTGACATCAAAATTCAAAGTCTAACTTTAAAATCTGTACTTTAATGTATAATTCTCACATTTGTAATACTTTGGTCAGTTAATAAGAGTACTTTATGTAGTTTAATATTATTTATTTGAATGAATTAAAAGAGCCCTTTCATGTCTATCCTTCAATCACTTAACTAATCAAGGTTGATGTAGGATATAGAAAGTAATTAGAAATAAGTAACTAAATACTTTTTGGAGAGAGTAATTTGTACAGTAATCTAATTACACTATTGAATATGTAATTAGTAACTAGTAATTAATTACTTTTTCAGAGCAACTTACCCAACACTGCATGCGGCAAACGTTGATGGCAACCGTGTTGTGATCCAGTGTTCTGACTGATGTCTCGTGTCCAGGACCTGCTCTGAATTTATAATATGCCTCTAAAGTCTCTAAAGGAACACCTTAACTCAAGTTATACCTTTTCTAGGCGTGTTCCCCAAACTTTACCTTTTGAGGTTACTTAAGGTAAACCTTCTTAAGTGCGACGTTAGCAGGTGCTGTCCATGGCGGTGGTGCTGAATAGGTTGATGTCGATGCCTCGAGAATCGATTGTTCGCACTACCTTCGTTATAGAGTGGGTAAAGTACTGAGAAAACAATGTTTATAATAAAGAAACTCTTTAGAAATAGTAGAAATTGCATTTATCAGGGCTCACTGAAATGGTATAAATAAAGAAAGAAATGTGTATTTATAATTTTGCAAGTGTCCGATCCCACACCCTCACGGCCATACGTTTTTTGCGTTACATTAACTGGCTGTTTGGCTTCGCTTGTTTTCTAAAGGGTCATTTATATTCTCATAGTTTGCCATCATGTGTTAATGTTCTCCACAATCTGTGTTGATTCACATTATTGGTGTAAATCACTCATTTGTGTATAGGGATAAGTGTCCCATCCAGAATGCCAAACACTCGTGGGACACCTGCAATGGCATGGAAGCCTTGATGTGCCTCCATCACGTCATGCCTGGCGAAAGGCATACGTAGCTATGTAATCGGTGGCATGACGGAGCAGGATGTTTGTCACTGAGTGAACGCACCGCCACACTGAGGTCTTTCTCAGCCCATATTCATCCCCAAACACCTCCAGAAAACTGCCCACGGCATAAAAACAAAGAGCCGCCATGCAGCAGCTGATTGCTCCGTCGAGTTTGTCTCAACAAAGTTGGCCAACAAGATGCAAGAGCTGCAGAATTTGCTCCCGTGGCAGGCTAAATTTGTGTAGAATTTTCTCTTCTGACATGGTAGCCAGGGGACTAAAATGTTCTCTAATGAAATTGTGCAAATACACTAACTGGCTCCGCGGACGGCGCCATCTTTGATTTAAGACAACTATTCGCTGTCTCGCTGCCATAGTTTGACCAACCTCCCTATAACATTCATTCCTTTTATATAGACTACGCCTTTACTGTCAAATGGTTTGCCAGCTGATGTGCCTTGGGATAATAGGCTGTAATTAAAAACTCTAACAACCATCAGTGTATGACAATTTTATTCATGAAAACACCTCAATAGCCTACACTGAGTGTATTAAACCCCAGTATTTTATTTGTAAAATTAAAACTAAGTTAAAGTAAAAATGTCAATTTAATACTAAATATAATTTTATATTAAATTATTATATTAAATTTTATATATGAAATTAAACTGCGATGTAGAAAAAGCTTTTTGCATAGCGGTATGAGCCATCAAAGGCGATAAGGTATAGCTAAGAGCGGTCCAGACCAACCTTATGAAAGTATGACTTACATAAGATATACTTAACTAAGAAGGTTTCGGGGAACACATATTAACGATAAGGTACAGCTTAAGGTATAACTTAAGAACGATGTAGCATTAAGAAGGTTTCGGGAAACGCAGCTCAGATCTGTCGTGAATCACAGGGAAGAACCCAATTGCAGGCAGCGGGGATGAAGGGGTAAACACAAAGACTTTTATTAATAAACAACGAACAAAACGTGACTTTTTGTAGTTCTTGTAGCAAAACATACTGTATAGTGCTCTCAAGATAGAAATGTTCTGGTTTCAGCTCTTAGAGTGTTCCTGATTGTCAGCGTCCCACGGGTGGTACATCTCAACCTTTTTTCCTTTAATTGCTAATTTTCTATGCCAAAACATAAAGAAACCCTGACAACCTATATATCCCTGGAAAGCTCTAAGTCTCTAGTTTTAAGACTAGTCCCAGACTAAAATGAATGTTTGACCGGCCTTAACTCAATATAACATGCCCAGAAATATCTTAAAATAAACCAGTGCCATTGTTGTGTCTCAAGATGCACACCAGTAATGTATTTTTCTAAGACATTTTTATAAAAGCCACATAAATATAGTAATTCAATTAAGGCTTAGTCCTGGTTTAAGCTAAGCCATGTCTGTGAAACCGGCCACTTATTTATTATCATACTGGAATAATGCAGTGAATGACATTTGCTGGAAGAAGGTATGGATGCTTCCTCATAATTTCCTTCTGACCAACAAAGTAAAAGAGGTGTCCTATAAAATAATTCACAAGTGTTATCCCGCCAACCATTATATGAATTTTGAACATTTTGTGATGATTCTGATTAAACTGTTCTGGTTTTGTCCATATACTAAAAAGATATGGCAAGATATTCTAGATTTTTTTAAACTGAAATTTACAATGAATGTACACTGTATTGGAAAGAAGTAGTATTTGGTTTTATAGAGAATGATGGATCCAAAAAGACAATTTTTTGTAATGAACTTAATCCTGTTGTTTACCAAATTCCATATACAGTACATAAATCAAAATATTCTAACTCCAGACCCTTATTTTTCCATTTCATGAAAGAACTCGAACAATATATCTTATTAATTTCATCTTCCAAAAACAAGAAAGCTCTGAAAACAGTATCTATTGTCACTTCCTTTCCTTATTTCAATGGTTTATAATTCTCATAATAAAAATAAACCGAATGTTACAGTAAACCCCCCTTTTTCTATTTGTAATTAACTCCAATGTAATTGATATTCTTTTATTGTTAAAACTATTGTCAATTAAGTACTAGACAGTATTTTGTATACGCCTTAGACAACAGTTTATTGTAAACATGTTGTTTTTGTATTATTCTACGAGCATTAATAGACTTTTTTTTTAAAAAGACGTGCGTCATGAGCTCGACCTGATTTTGCCAAGTGGTTGATACGGTGGCCGTGAAGTGCCAAACAAAACAACAAATCGCAAAACAAACAACAAATCTAAAAGCAAAAACACAAATCCTGAATCACAATTACAAATCTAAAAACGCAACACCAAATCTGAAAACACATTAACAAACCATAAGCACAACAACAATTCCGGAAACAAAATGACAAGTCAGAAATCACAACGACAACTCAGAAAACAAAATGACAAGTCAGAAAACACAACGACAACTCAGAAAACAAAATTACAAGTCAGGAAACACAACGACAACTCAGAAAACAAAATTACAAGTCAGAAAACACAACGACAAATCGGTCAAAACGGAAAAGGTAGGTATTTTGTGTGACCGGGGTAGTTACTGCTGATTGGACGGAACCCCTGTCAATCAAGACAAACAGGAAGTACAGTTCTGTTGCTAGCGGTACAGAAGAAGAAAGAAGTAGCTAGCGGCAGTGTACATAAATATAGAATGTACTGTCCTTATTGTGGGTTCAAATTTGGTGTTTTGCCAAAGTTTTGCAGC